>NC_091161.1:42653234-42718234 GCF_040958095.1 Procambarus clarkii
AGAGTAAGTAGGACCTCGGCAGTCGATAACTATACACTGTTACCTTACTCAATAAATTGCTGAAGTGATCTACTATGTATTCTCGACAATCCAGCAAGAACCATACATCAAAAAGGTAACGAATACATCCATGGAGAAAAGGCGGGCCCCTCTCAGGACGGGGCCTCTAATTTCTGCACTTTTGTTGAGGAAATCTGTTGTATCTTGGATTCTTTCCGGTAGTAGACGTAACAAGGCGTTCAGGAGGGCTGTGCAGATCCAGTCTACCGGCCTTGTTGGGGCCCGGCAGCCGCTTGGAACCGGTCTCCGTTGCCACGTTCCTGTTTCTTCTAGTGATTTATGGAACTTTGGTAAAAGGTAGAGGTGGGGAATGATGGATTCAAAAGCTAGGAAGAAATCTCTCGCCCCTGCCTGCATGAATCCTCCTTTCCCGTCCCTAGTTTTGTTTTCAAACAGCTTGAGGACTTTCCTTTTACTCCTCGTTTGGGGGGTTTCAAAGCGCCGCATCCTGGTTGTGTATCAGTTTGTAGGCTGCAGTGTGTGCTAGGTGCCACTGCAGCTCGTGCCTGTAGTTGTTCTTTCTCCAGACGACGACAGCACCTCCCTTGTCCGCCAGCTTTATCACAATATCCGAACGTCCCTTCAGCGTTGATAGTTTGTCCCTCTCATCCCTTGCGAGATTGCAGTTGCGTTGGTGTTCCGCACCGCACTTGAGGTCCACCATCACATGCTGGATTACCGGTTTAAGGCCTACTAGGTTGTAGTTTGGGCACTGGACTGGTTTGTTGTGGAGGAGGTACCTGAAAGAGAGCGAGAGTTTAATTCTTTTAATTGCTCCCTGTGACTTACCTTGCTCCGGCCAGAGGTTGCTCCAAATTTGGTTGATACTAGTTATCAAGTTGTTGCAAAGATCTTCTATCATATCTCTTCTTCTTATGCGCCGGAGGGAGTATCACGAACACGAGTCCCCTTTCCAACAGTTTCCTCTCCTGTTCAGTTAAGGGTACCTCAGAGACAACTGTCTGTTTCAGTTGTCCTCTTCTATGCCTTAATTTGTGTCATTTCATGAGTTTCTCCGATCTACACCATTATACCCTCTGTCTCTGTCTCCTCCCTGTTAGTCTCGGTTCATTCTGTTCCAGCGCCTGGGTCTGTTGTTGTTCTCCCAGATTGTTGCCTCTGCCCCTGTTTCTGAATTTTTTTTAGCCCCTATTATTATTATTACCTCCCTGTCTGTTGTGTTATTGTTGTTGTTCCAGGAGGAGTAGTCTATGATGTTATTGCCTCTGTTGTCGCCTGGGGTGATCCTGTTCTAGCATCTGTTGTCGCCTGTCCCGTTCCTGTTACCCTAACTTCGGTTTTCTCCAGATCTGTCTGTTGTTTCTCGCTTGGTTGCCACATGGTTTCTCATGATGAATCTCTCCATCCGATTCGTGATCTGTCTGTTATTCCTACCTTGCCTGTTGTTGTTCGCCGAGGTGTCCCGTTGGAACACCTCGGCGGATGGTGCGGGTGGCTCCATCTGTTCGGGTCTCTTCTGGGTGGGAAGGGAGGTTGTTGTAGGACAGGCCTGCTTAGAATAGGGGATAGAGGGATATTGTCGTCATTGTTCATCAGGAGCACTGAACATAAGGGGTTTTTGGGCCACTTGTTTTTGTTGTGGCTGTGGCTGCACCTGTTCTAGGGCTTTGTCCACTGCTGTAGTCAGGCAAACAGTGTACCTTTCTGAGGGTTTGAGAAAAAAAACTTGTGTGACGTCTGTCCTGAGCGCATCATCAGACTTCCGTCATATGGTCTTTCGAGGGTCCTTGGTTTCGGAGTTGTCTTTCGTCTGAAACCTTTTCATTAGGTTGTACCTATTCTTACCTGGTCCCAACCTCGTATTAGGAGGCAGGCTACGAAGAGCTTGATTTTGGCCATTTCTCTCCTATGTGAGGCTTTGAGGAGGAGCGTGTATGTCGCCATAGATGCTCTGGGGCTGGATTCAGGAAGGTACTTATGAAGGTTTTTCTTCTTAGCTACGAATGTTTTCCTTCTAAGCGCCTTCGTGGCGGCTACGGCGGTATTCAAGTAGCTACACTAAGTGGAAAAACCTTCGTAAGTTCATTCCGGGATCTAAGTGTGGTTTCGACCACTCGTAGCTTTACATAAACTGGATATAACTCAATTTTTCTCTACAACATAACACTGGGATCGATTTTAAGATTTTGGAACATAAACAAAAGATTATAAAAATTGAATCTAGTGAAGAGGAGTCCTTCGTTTTAGTTATATATGCAATCTCTGCTTGAAACTTACAGTAAATATGTCTTTTATGATAGTAGAATTAGTTTTATAATAGCAAGATATTATACCCATAGTTATTAAGTAAATAAACACTGCTGAACATGAAATGTGAGAGAAGGTGATGAGCCCTGCCTGATGGGATCATTTACTATCACCAAATGCCCCTGTTCACCTAGTAGTAAGGGTGTACCTTAGCTATACATACCCAATTTCTAATTTATTTAGTTTGGTTTTATTTTGAAATTAAATCTGGGTGAGACATAAACTAAAAATATGCTGCACAAATGATGTTAAGTAAGGAGAAGGGTAAAATGTCAAAAACTTTATTCATTGAATACTTAAAGCTATAATTATGACTATATAGACTATTAAAAAAGAGAGGGGGAAGTAGGGGTCCAAAACCTCTTCCTGTTATACAATTTGGGTGTGGAACAAGTAATTATCAAAAGAAGGCACCATGCCGGGAAGGCTATGTATCAGTAAGGCAGTGAGGTGAGGCAGCTACTTATTTGAGAAATGCTTATTTTATTTACCTTTGTAAGCTGAGGCAACTTAATTTATTTGAGGAATACTCAGCTGATTCCTCTACATTTAGCATGGAACAAATTTGTGTCCAAGACCTCTTCCTGTTACACAATTTGGCTGTGTGTAACCAAACTAGAAGTGCTCTACAAATCAAGGGACCCAGAATGTGGAATGACCTCCCGAATCATGTCAAAGGCTGTACCTCTCTCAACCAGTTTAACAGTTAATCTGGACATCTGGACAAACATAACCTCTCCGCTTACTTCAGGTATAATCACGGATAGCACTACAGACCATTACCCCACATTTCTCTTAACTAACATTAGCAAACCACCTCTAGAGTCAAGAGTTACGTTTTAGACTGCACAAGGAAACTGCTATAGACAATTTTATAACTGCTGCTGATAATGTCAACTGGGAGTCCGAGTTAGGCAACATAGAGGACATCAACCTAGCAGTGCAATCTTTTCTCCAAAAAACTCTTAGCCTTTATAACACCCACTGTTCTATGCTTACAAAACAAATCACAACCAAAAGGCTTAACAATCCCTGGCTTACAAAGGGAATACTTAAATCCATTAATAAAAAACATGACCTTGAGAAAAAGTATAGGTTAGGAATTGTCTCCAAAGAATTCTCAAAGAATTACTCATTATTGCTATCTAAGATAATTAGACGAGCCAAAACTAAATACTACGAAGATAAATTTACCCAAATAAAGAGCAACATTAAACAAACTTGGAGCACAATTTCACAAATATTGGGATCAAAGAAGTCTTTAAATAACAAACCAACACTCCTGTCCAATAACGATGGTCAGCTTTCAGCCTCTGATTCTGCCATTGAGTTCAATAGGTTCTTCTCTTCCATTGGGTCATCCCTTGCAAATGATATTCCATCTTCCAGTACTGACATTAAGGACTATCTTACAGGTAACTATCCACAGTCTATGTACCTAAAGCCTATTAATTCCACTGACGTCAATGAGATAATCCTTTACCTTAAAACCAAGTCTAGTGCCCTTGAGGAGATACCAACTTTAATTTACAAAAAAGCCTCCAGATCTTTAGCCCCTGCTATTGCTTTGCTCTTCAACAAGTCACTTGAACCCCAAACCTTTCCAGATATTCTAAAAAAAAGCGATAGTAACGCCTGTCCACAAATGTGGTGATCTCACAGATGTTAACAACTACAGACCTATATCAATCCTGCCAAACTTGTCAAAAATATTTGAAAAACTAATCTATAAGCAGCAGCTCTCATATCTAGCCACACACAATATACTTAGCCCTTGCCAATATGGCTTCAGACCCAAAAAAAGCACTAACGATGCACTTATTAGTATGTTTAACTCGATTCATACAGCTCTTGATAAAAATGAGTTCCCTGTTGGGTTATTTGTGGACCTGCGTAAAGCTTTTGACACTGTCAACCACCAAAACCTTCTTCTTAAATTACATCATTATGGAGTCAGAGGACACTCCCTGCAATACCTCAAATCCTACCTTACTGACAGGCTCCAATATGTTTCTGTGAATAATACAATTTCTCCCACCCTACCCATCAACATTGGTGTTCTTCAGGGCAGCATACTTGGCCCTCTCCTCCTTCTCATCTACATTAATGACCTTCCAAATGCCTCCCAACACCTCAAACCAATTCTATTTGCTGACGACACAACCTTCATTTACTCCAGTCCTGACCCCCTTGCTCTAAATGCCACAGTAAATACTGAGCTAAATAAAGTCCATCTTTGGCCAACTGCCAACAAACTCACCCTTAACATTGACAAAACCTTCTATATTCTGTTTGGCAATAAATCCTCTAATCAAATAAATCTCAAAATAAACAATACCCAAATTTGTAACAAATTAGATGGCAAATTCCTTGGCATTCTCATTGACCACAAGCTGAATTTCCAGGGACACATTCTAAATATATCAAAAAAAGTTTCAAAAACTGTGGGCATTCTTTCTAAAATCAGATATTATGTACCACGCCCTGCCCTGGTGACACTCTCTTACTCCCTTATCTATCCATATCTCAACTATGGTATTTGTGCTTGGGGCTCTACTACCCAAAATCACTTACGTCCTCTAATTACTCAACACAAAGCTGCTATTAGGACAATATCCAACTCTGGCCCCAGACATCACTCGGTACCCCTACTCAAATCTCTGAATATGTTAGACATTAAGTCACTGCACATTCTCTCATGTGTATTATACATATATAAAACGCTAAACCATAATGCCAATCCTGATCTCAAAAGCTTCATAGAAGGTTGTAACAGAACCCATGAGCACTACACCAGAAATAAATACAGTTTTGATATTCCTAGAGTACGACTTAATCAAACTAGAAATGCTCTACAAATCAAGGCGCCCAGAATATGGAATGACCTTCCCAACCATGTTAAAGACTGTACCTCTCTCGACCAGTTTAAGATAAAAACTAAACACTACCTAATAAATTCCCTGTAACCTACCTTACTCCTCTATTGTCAACCCATGTCTGTTATTTTTTTTTAATGAACACTGTCAACCTATTGTATTTGTGCTGCTTTTCAGTCATGTTCCCCCTTTTTTTTTTCTTTTTTTTCTTTATTTGTATTTGTTCTCAACACATTTTATTCTTTATGCTCAATTAGTATTAAGTTCTAGATATTAATGTTTTTCCTGCCCGAAACGCATTGCGTAATAGTGGCTTTAGGCATTGTATGTACTAGCTCTATCTGTATATTGATCCATTAATGTAACATCTTGTATGTATGTACCTTACCTGAATAAACATATTTATATTTAAACCAAGTACTGCCTAATTAACTCCATGTAACCTAACTTGCCTCCTAAATGTCAACCCATGTCTTGCTATTCTTTAAACAACGCTGTTCACCAACATGTGCAATTGCTGATTTATGCTATGTTAACCCCCCTTTTTGTATTTTGTATTCCTTCTTTCAACACAATTTACACTTAACCCCGATTACTATTAAGTTTTAGTCTGTGTTTTTTCCCCCACACCTTGCCCGAAATGCTATGAGTATTAGTGGCTTTAGGTATTGTATGTACTAGCTCTGTCTATAAATCCAACATTATGTTTGTAAATCAACTGTATGTACTTTTCCTGAATAAAATGTTATTATTTTTTTTTTTAATCAGTAAGTATTAAAAGAAGGCACCAAGCTGGGAAGGCTATGTAGCACCATTGTGTGTAACAATAAACCAAATTTTTTTTTAACAAATAATGCACCTGTATGGTAAAACAAATCCTGTCAGCTGTAAAAATATTGATGCAGTTATTTAAATGAAAAATATAATGAAAGAAATATTACTGGTTTATTTTTAAATTATCTTTTTGTACTGTACAGTATATCCAAGGAAGTGAAAAATTGAGACATAATGCACAATTTAATGAATGATTAGCATGGATTAGCAGTTCAAGAGAAATATGACTATTACATATCAACATGAGATCTTAATGATCCATGGTCAACATGATTTAATAAGGAAAATACAGTACTGTATTTGTAATAATACAAACTATAATTTAAAATCTTTATTACTGATTTTTTTTATTAAGAAGATTAGGTATACACAGCAATGTGCTGCTACCCTATTCTATATGGAATATTACACAGTGTAGATAAAAAACTAGCTATAAGTTTATCTAATACTCCCATCTCACAGGATGGTTAGACATACTGTACATGGAATCAATTTAGAAAATACCAGCCTCAATACAAAAAACAAATCAACTCTGACTAAACAACTCTTCGCGATTTTCACAAGAGGTAAGCACTGAATCATGGAAACATTATATAATAATTACTTTTACCAGTTTCTACAAGACTCCTCTCAAACAATGTATTTTTAAACATGTTTAAGTATACACAGCAATGTGCTGCTTCCCTATTCTGTATAAAGGACCACACATTGTAGATCAAAAACCAGCTACAAGCTCATCCAACATCCTCACCTCACAGGATGGCCAGTCATACATGGAATTAGGAGAGAACAAAATACTTAATGCTGATCTATTAGCCTCCACTGGCAAAATCTGGGTGCATCACAAGAATATCTTCCAATATTCCTGAGTGTATGAAGTAATTACAGAGCTCAAAATAACTCATACCATTTGGTATGAATTAAGTCACTGATAACAGGGCAGTCACAGATATAGTGTTGGAGAGTATGTTCTCTCAAGTAGGACTGAAAACAGATGATTTTTTTTCCACCAAGAGGGCTATAAACCCATGGAACTGCCTACCCGCTGAAGCCGTAAATGCCAAATTCCAACTAAAAAATAAATATCATTAAGACAATTGGTGGGCCCTTTAACAAGCCGCCGGCTTTCTGTCCTTTTCGAGGCCACTAGATAGTGGCCCTTGGGTAAATTCAGTAAATATATACAATAATTGTCAGCGCATCTTCCGAGCAACAAGGACAGCTACACAGTATCTCTTAGAATTACGTAGGTAAACAACAAATGTAACATATTTGTTTACTACAATGTCGGTGCTGGCTGTAGAAGTTGAAAAAACATTGTTTTACTTCGAAATATACTAATTTTATAAGAAAATTCGACGTAAATAGGAGGCAGTAGAGCTCCGATAAGCCAGCGCTAAATCTTCAATATGAAGAATGTTGCTGCTCTCTGATTGGCCAAACGAAACACAGTAGTGACCTCTAACGGCACGCAGGTGAACCAACAAATTTCTTCCTAAGTGGACGTTATTGAATTGCACCTAAGCATCTTCTTAGGGCACACTTAGAAACCTTCGTAGCAAACCCACTTACGAAGAAATACACAGAGCTTCCTGAATCTAGGTCCAGGCCTGTTCCATGTTCACTCTGTTTAGACAGCTGGCTAGACCTGGTAGAATTGGGAGACCTGCTGAATAAAAATGGGAAACAAACCTGTAGGGCAAGGTATTCAGAGACCGTGTTTAGCCTCACTGTCATTGGGCAAACGTCAACCTGTCTTTTAGATATTCTATAGTTGTAAAAATTGGTTTTACCAGGGCTATAATTTCTAAGTCCTCCTGTTGGAAAAAACTGTTAACCTCATAGAGGTCAGGTCTTTCCATAGTCTTGTGCACTTGGACTGCTATATCACACTCCTGGAGGAGCTCCTCCAGATTTGGGGTGGTGGGTGGGGTGTTCAAGTGCCGTCGACCCTGGTCCCGTTACTCTCCTGTCTCTCAAGATTCCCTGGAGGGTGTCTTCAGGAAGTTAAGGTCTCTGTTTGTATTTGAGCCAAGATCTCAAGTATTCCATACTCCCACTCATGTTCGGAGGTGCTAGGGAGAGAATCCTTGAGAGCTTCCGTAATTATTCCTGGTAGGGACTCGGAAATAGTTAACTGGGCCCCCACTGGCCTCCTCGCTTTCGATGTCGAGGGTTGGTTTAGTGAGGCTTCTCGTGTTCTCTTCGTTCATACTGCGTCAATCTCTATTCTGGCTCTACAATGCAACGAAACTTCCAACACTTTTAACACTCAAGAATGGAAAAAAAAAGTTATAGGTTTTTTCTTCTCTTTTTGGTTCGTGTATGTGAGAAAAAGTCTCGAAAAAAGCATAAACAGTATTTCTCTCTGTAATGGAGTCACTCTCCCTTGCCCCCTGGGGGGAGGGGAAGTCCTTCTACCAGAAAACTGAGGGGAAAAGCCTTTTGTGTCCTGGTATTTCACCTTTCGATGTCCCCCCCTGGTTAAAGGAGAGGAAGTATCGTTAGGGCAAAATGCTACAACGGGTACAACAGACCGTTTCGTAGGACCTTAGTCGTTTTACTCTTTACTTTACTTTACTCTTCAACCCGTAAAGTAGAATTGTTTTGTCTGAGCCATGTTGTTGTTTTTATATTTAGCTACTCAGAACGAAATGTGTCTGTAGCACGGGATATGATGAGCCTGTAATTGAGTTCGGTTATCTGCGATAACCTTGTTACTGTGATATTTGGGTCAAAGTTTTAAATGTAGGTGGGGTTTCCTCCTTTTTCCCTGTTTGTTTCTTTCGCTTCTGTTTTAGTGCACTAGTTTTACCCTTGTTTTAATAACATCATCTTGGTGGCGGAAAGTAGTGTAAAAGGAGACACATGGGGAATAAAAATTTTCAGAAACGGTTGGGCACTTCCATGCCGACTTGGGTCCCGGGGGCGGATTTATTTATTTATTTATTTATTTATATATATACAAGAAGGTACATTGGGTTTGTGAGAATACATTGGATAGTACAGTATTTACATTCTTGTAAAGCCACTAGTACGCACAGCGTTTTGGGCAGGTCCTTAATCTAGCAGATAATTATAAGTAGGTAATTTCAATCAGAATTGATAAATGATAGATACATTACAAGAGAAAAATGAGATGAGAGATAAGTAAGTATATTAAAGCACATTGTTATATTAAAGCTCTGATTGATTACATTGACAGCTTGATTAGTAATTTAAACAAGGTTAATAGACACCATACAGCAGATTGCAGAATGATTCGACCAACAACTGATTTTAAGCGGTTAGGTTAGGGCATGGTTGGCGCGCACCTGGCTTGCTGGCGGGGTGGGGTGGTGGTCAGTAGTGAATAAGGAGACAGATTGAGGAAAAAAAATTTCAGAAACGGTTGGGCACTTCCATGCCGACTTGACCCTGGCGGGCCAGATCGTCCATCCCTCTTGTTTTAGGTGGTTAGGTTAGGGCACAGTCAGCGCGCTCCTGGCTGGCTGGCGGTGGTGGGGTGGTGGTCCCCCCTGGGGTCCCTGGGGGACCACCACCCATGGTGTACCTGAGGAACTGGTGCCCTATCCTAACCTGTTTTTTTGCACGATTCGTCTCGAGCTTTTAAGATGAGTCTAGGGCCTCAAGGAGGGGGTCTCTACTTATGAGAGGTACCGAGGATGAATGTTCAATAGTTGGAAACCAAAAAATACACTGGTGAAAGGCATATAAACGTTTTTGGAGTATTTTAATGGCATGAGCAAAAATGCACGATTTGTCCCGGGGGTGTTACGAGAGTACTACGGTATCAATTTGGGGGCCCTTACTTTTGAATGGATCAGAGGGTGAATGTTCAATAGATTCAAACCAAGAAATGCAGTTGAAAGCGAATATAGAAGTTTTTGGAGTACTTTAATGAGGCTATGACTGAATAGTATAGGGAGCCCTTGGGCACAGCTCCATTTTCTGTAATGGTCAGAGGTGGATAACCCCAGTGGGGGTCAAGCATACAAGGGGGGGGGGGGTCTAGATTCCTTACAAAGACCATTTTGGATATATAGGTGTAGTAAGCCTTATCTTGAATTTGCATGATACTGTGGGGTACATTGACATGAAGGGCGAGTCATAGAACAGGATCTGCATGTGAGATGGGTCATATTGGGGTTTTAAAGAAGTTAAGATAGCTTTAAAGAGTCCTGTGTGCTTGATAGTGGGGAAATGTTCAGTCAATAATTCTCGTGTTTTGAATCTGAATGAGGGGTCCTAGTTTGCGTTCTAGTCGTAAAATGAGTTCCTTAGTATATTTGCTATGGAAAATGAGCTTTCAGTACTCTATATAATTTGAAATGAGGTCAAGAAAGACATGTTTATGTGCGGGAAGAGTCAGGTTGGAAACTGTTTATTTCAGTCATCCCCCCTTGGCTTTGCTCCGTTTTCTGTAGCTAAAGTAAAGATTCCATTTTCTGTGGCATACAGTTGATTACTGGTGAAAAAGGCATACTTGAATTTGTATGGTTCTAACCTGTTTATAGATATATTTTTCGGGCCTCAAATTAGATTTTAATATGAAAAATAGCATCAAATGTATGTCTATCTTTTGTAATAAACGTTACAAGCATTAATACCTGTGATATTTCATAGCATACGAAAAGAAGTTTAAATAGTGGGGCCTCAGCCATATTGTGTTGGGGTTTGACACTTCTAACATTAATTTGACACTCGTAAATATACTATAAAGGAACGTAGTTGAGTGGTTTAAGCAATTTAATACGTATTGGGGTATTCTGTATTAAATTTCATTTTTTAACATAATAGTTTTCAGCTATTGTGGTGGGGGGCCCAATAACTTCATATAGCGCAACGACTGGCGCTATCTGTACTTAGTCCCCCCTAAACTTAAAACAGTTGCACAATCTTACTTAAACACATTGCTAAACTCTTATACACAAACAAAAACTCAATTTTTAACTTACACAAATAAACCCAGGGCTTTCACATTCGCGCAAAATACTTAGTCCCCCCTAAACTTGAACACTCACAATCTTACGGTGCTTTAATTTCCAAAGCCTTCCAAACCTGCACTGGGTCCTGCCCAGCTGACTGCGGCTGGATGGATTACAATTGAGCCAAAAACAGTTGGTCAGGGCGAGATACGGCCTCATTTTTAGAGACATTTACTATAGCAAAAGCTTGAACGTCGAGAACTGAATGCGGGCCTGCACGAGAGTTGTTCTTGGCACTCAAATGTTTAGAGATTAAAATACATAGAATCTGCAAGAGCCCACCCTAAGTCGCTCACGCGGCCAATAGACATGTTTTTCGCCCAAATGTATTTATTTAAAATAATACGTCAGATAGAAAGAGTTTCGCATTGCTATTATATTTACCTTATAAAGCCTCTTTATAAAAATGATATACCACTGCGTATTATGATTGTTTGATAATAAATATTGCATAAATACTTACACGATTTCATAAACAAAAAAAAACTTTTAATGAGCCATGGTTGGAAGGCTTTACCATTACTGTAATTACAAACTTTTAAAACTAACTAAAAATATATGTCTCATAGAGGAAGATTTATTCTTCAGGATATATATTATTTATTAATTAAGAGTTTCATTCTGTATAAAAAATGAAAGTTGCCAATATTTTCAAAGCTCTGGCCACTAATTTTTTATAAAGGTTTTCCAAGGGAGTAAATCTTGCTTCCTCTCTTTCTCCCAAATGTTTCCTCATTTGCACAGGAGCAGAGCAACCTTCGTGCGGGCCCTGGTTCAGTTCCCCAACGTCCGAGCTAATGGACATTACAAATTTCACTAAATGATGCAGTATCTTAGCTGTCTCTCTAATTATAAAGGTGTTAATCTTTTTTTTTTTAACCTTTGAGTGCTAGGTCTCAAAAAGGTTCTTTACCTCAGAAAGAAAGAGAGAGAGAGATTCTATTTTTGTCCATATTCGAGCGGAATGTTGAACAACCTTCGTGCGGGTCCTGGTTCAGTTCCCCAACGTCCGATATATTGGACATTACAAATTTCACTAAATGATTCATTATCTTAGCAGCCTCTCTAATTATAAAGTTGTTAATCTTTTTTATAACCTTTGAGTGCTAGTTCTCAAAAGGTTCTTTACCTCAGAAAGAGAGAGAGAGATTCTATTTTTGTCCATATTCGAGCGGAATGTTGAGCAACCTTCGTGCAGGACCTGGTTCAGTTCCCCAACGTCCGAGCTATTGCACATAGCAAATTTCTCTAATTTCGCCCCCACCCCCCGGATCAATGATTTTAGGGCAGTAAATAAGCAATTGCAATCTAATCACCCCCCCCCCCCCCCAAAAAAAAAATACTGTTCATGAAAATGTGAGCTTATTTATACTAATTTATGAATATAAAAAAACAACTCGACATTTGTACAATTTTTATTTACATAAATAAATTAGTCTCTATGCCTTTTTTGTCTTCTTAGGAAATAATCGGTCGAAGGACATGCGAAATGGTGCGTCTGCAAATGGGGCAGTTTCTCATAGATACAAGACAATTACTGCATGTTACCATATGTCTGCAGGGCAGCAGTACGACACTCAACGCATTGTTAAAGCACACCTTACACAAAATATCAGCAGCCCAAGACGTTGGCGTAGATGTGTTCATCACAGTTTCAACATGGGATGTCGCATCAAAGTCTGTGGCCTCTTCGCCAGTTTCAACATCCATTTCATTAGCGACTATAGTCGTCTCTTCCGCCTCTGTTTCAACAGGAGAAGGCAAAGCCCGCAAACCAAGATTAGTGCTCATGAACCCGCTCATTGATCCAACAACGTCGACATCCATTTCATTAGCTGTGGCGACTGTTTCCATGTCAGAGGGCGCGGATTCATTATCTTAGCAGCCTCTCTAATTATAAAGTTGTTAATCTTTTTTATAACCTTTGAGTGCTAGTTCTCAAAAGGTTCTTTACCTCAGAAAGAGAGAGAGAGATTCTATTTTTGTCCATATTCGAGCGGAATGTTGAGCAACCTTCGTGCAGGACCCGGTTCAGTTCCCCAACGTCCGAGCTATTGCACATAGCAAATTTCTCTAAATGAGGCAGTATCTCGCCCCCACCCCCCGGATCAATGATTTTAGGGCAGTAAATAAGCAATTGCAATCCATCCAGCCTGCGACTTATCAGCGACTGTGGAAAGAATGTGTGTTCTTAGGACCATTATGGCCTCTTCACGCATTTTCATTCCCTCACACATTTGAGTATTTGTTTCCCACATCAAGAATTTTGTCAAAAAACGTTCAAGGAAATACGAGCTTATTTATTCCAACTTATAGATAAAAAAAAACAAAAAAAAAATAAACTGGCGACCCCTGGCAGCAAGTTCAGGAGGTCTCGGCCTATATCTGGCCGGGGGGGTGTGGGGTTCTCAGTGAGAGATCATACGACCAAGCTGTGATGGAGACTATAAATGGTATGCATAAACCCTAATACTTTACAGGACTTGTCATGGTTTGTGCCTCATTGATAATTCGTTCCAAGTAGTTAAAAGTTAAATCTAAAAGAAATCCAATAAAGTTCAACGATTTTTTTCTCTCTCTCTATGGGCGTATGCAATTAATTTTTTCTGTTATATCTTTTATCAGAGCTCGGCCATCAGGCTGTAGATGTTGAGGAAAAGAGGAAGATGCAATGCAGGGAATCGCCCCTGGTATTTATTTCACGAGGTCATTGCGTCGTGGAGTATGAGGAATTGCCCAAGTTCATCGCACGCGTCAAGGCTTTGGCGGCAATTGAAAAGCAGTATGAAGGCGCAGATTTAGAAGACTCACATGTTCAAAGACAGAAAACAAAAAAAATTAACGCCGTTGAGACCGTATATGGCGGTTTTTGTGACGAAACAGAAATAAGACTACCTGTCGAAATAGGAATAGGCTTGATTAATGTGGCGTATAATGGAATACCCAACTTTATCGAGTGGGTGCAAGCCCAAGGTGAAATAGAAAAACAGTTTGCGGGGATTGATTTTAAACAGCGTGAAAACTGGTTTATTTATCATGACAAAGTTCGAGCGCAGAATGCATTTAGAGAAATTTTCTTTGGGGATTATGGGGATTATTGTTCCACCTCCGAAGCTGAGGAAATTGCGCCAGAGGATGAGGTTTATTGGAGGGAAAATTTGCATCCCGTCATTAAGGCAGATCTAGATAAAGCTCCACCCACAAGATAACTCTTAGGAACTAATGATGCAAAGGGGACATACTACAGGAACAATGTGCAGGTGGCCTGATGGGGGGGGGGGGGGGGTTATCCCCAAATCCCGAGACTTTGTCCCCCAACCCAGACTCTGTTCAATCAGAACATTATTTTGTTTGTGTATATATATATATATATATATATATATATATATATATATATATATATATATATATATATATATATATATATATATATATATATATATATATATATATGTGTGTGTGTTTTTTACCTAAATAAAAAAAAATCGTGTATCATTATTATTATTATTATTGCACACTCCCCTTGAAGATGAAATATGTTAAAAAAAAAAGTCAGGTAGTATTTGCTAGAGTACTTGTCATGGGGGTGAATAAGTGATGAGGTCTCTCTCTTATTTTTAAAAACTACTTTAACAGATAAAAAAAAAACTTGACATTTATACAATTTTTTATGTTATTATGAGTACATATACAAAAAAAAACAAGCACTTTTTTATTATTCGTCGTTAGTGTAATAAGATCTAAGGTTCCTCCTTTTACTCGATGGTCTTTTCACTACTTGTTATCTTGAGGTTATCTTGAGATGATTTCGGGGCTTTAGTGTCCCCGCGGCCCGGTCCTCGACCAGGCCTCCACCCCCAGGAAGCAGCCCGTGACAGCTGACTAACTCCCAGGTACCTATTTACTGCTAGGTAACAGGGGCATTCAGGGTGAAAGAAACTTTGCCCATTTGTTTCTGCCTCGTGCGGGAATCGAACCCGCGCCACAGAATTAAGAGTCCTGCGCGCTATCCACCAGGCCCCTTGTGGCGGTACTTGACCTTTCCCTGCTCCATCTTGTTTAGGACGCACCAGCACAAATTCTTTTTTGCATTTTTTCATTACATGGGCCAAATGAGCCAGTGTAGGGTAGTAAGATGCCAGCCATTCTTCTTCTTCTTCACCCGCTCTAGACCAACCCACCCCAGAATTGCAGCCTATACCAAATGGCATAACTATCCGTTTGATAGAATTATTACTCTTGGCTTCGCTCATAATGCGACTCACGGCCTTTTTAAAACACCATAATGTTGATAGTTGTATCTCTCCGCAATCCCGCTACTAAATCAATATCTTTACTGTGCTTAATATGAAATTGGTTAATGTCATTATTTTCAATAGACGCACCTACACTATATTGACATATGAGGGCTAAGAGATAAGGCTGCACATTAGGTTCTGGTGGCGGGGAGAGGATTATATTTCCTGGAGTGTCACGATCCGTAACTACAGCACAAAGCGTTTCAGGACATATTTTCTTTTCAACCACCCCATAAGGATATTTTTCCCACAGCTGTTGGGAGTAACCATTAGAAAACTGGTGTAGGGCAGGAAGATCATAGACAATACAGTCCCCGGGTTTAAATATATCATCGTTGGGGAAATCCACTTCAATAATAGAATCTTTGAGTCTCCGTAATTTGGCTCGCATGTAGTTGGAACACATCTCGAAGCGATTAAAAAGGTTTTTTAACATAACCTTCGTCTTATATACACCTTGTCACATAGAGTTGTTAGAGGCTTTTATAATATGTAATTCATAGTTTTTCTTTTTGTACAGAGAAATTAGGAAACAATAAATAAATGTGTGTGTGTGTGTGTGTAGAGAAATTAGGAAAAGTAAATAAAAATACAGGTTAACATTTCTTTTTTTGTGGTTTAATTTGTATGAAATATTACAATATAGATTCTACAGCTTTTCTAATCTCATCTTCATTATATTCCATTTCCATTTTCTCTTTGTCTTCATTGTA
Organism: Procambarus clarkii; assembly: GCF_040958095.1. NCBI lineage: Eukaryota > Metazoa > Arthropoda > Malacostraca > Decapoda > Cambaridae > Procambarus > Procambarus clarkii. Next base: position 42,669,272 of record NC_091161.1, read on the forward strand.
GTCGTCTTCCACAATAGTGAGCACTTCATCTCCTACAGTAACAGACATGGCGCCGGTAGATGGATCATATTCCACAGCAACGCTCGTGGTATCTTCCACGACAGCTGACCCGTCTTCTCTCACGTCAGCGGCAGGTCCGACAGTAGAAACAGAGTCTTTATCATTCGTAGAAACAGGTGGAATGGCCATACGTGGAATCTTGTGTCTAAAGATGCCATGGGTTGGAGAGCGAGTTGGCGTGTCATTATTTACAGGACATATCATTAAAGTGTCTATACCACGTTCTTGCAGTTTCTGAGCTAATTTGCACATCACAGGGAAATATTTAGTCTCCCATATGTTGCGTTCGCCACTTGTGAGATACTGCCCGCAAGCCTTGCCCAACCCATATGGGAAAATAATCCTTCCCACTTGTCCTCTTCGGCTTCTCTGAAGAATATGTTCAATGGCTTTTCGCAGAGCTTTGTCAAACCAACGCCATCTTTGGTATTCGGTATCATTTTTCAGACCGTCATAAAAATGCTCATCCAAACTCCATGCTTCGTACCTGGGCTTTTTGTAAGAAGATGGCGTCGCTGGACCGTTGGTAAACTGGGTGATTAATCCAATAAGGTGCGGTAAAACAGCATAACTTTCATAGGGGTCGTCATCCATCCTATTGCAGAATTCGGGTGCTTCGCCAACAAATATGAGGCCGGGGATATCTCTATCAGTTCTAACAGCACGATTTTTGTACGGCAGGTTTTCCCGATGCAATCGAGCATAGGGGTATCGTTCCCATAAAGTGTGTACCATTTCGCTCAACTGCACGCTTGTTGCATCCAAATCATAGAGCAGACAATCACGATTGTTATAGATGGGCAAAGAGGCAAAGTCGCCAATCAGGGAGGGGAGCTCCATAGTGCTGGCTTGTGAGGTAGTGACTCGGAAGGGGGTCTATATACACTTTTCACGCCGGCGCGGGGGACAACTGCGCATCGTAGAGTTGCCAGGGACATTTTTTTTTTCCTTGGAGCTCTGGTCATTACGCACCAATATAACATTAACATCGTAATGTTTTAAGTTTTCATACAGATCTTCGATAATTGGAAGATATGTTTCCTCCCAAACTTCATCTCTTTGAACACAGGTGCGACCAATACCCACAGGTAATACAACTCGTGCGATTTCCGGAGAAGACTTGATGAATCTCGTTATGGCTTCTATAGCCTTTTTGAAATAGATGAGGCGATTTTGCGTTGTATCTTCTTTTAATCCGGCGAGCATATCACGATCTTTGGATTTTTCTATATGCGACTTAGCGATCTCATTGTTCTCTACAGGCGCCCCTATACCATATTGCACTGCAGCAGCAATAATGCAGGGAAGATTTTCAGCTCGACGATTGGAGACATGAATTGAACCGGGAATTGGGCGATCATGGGGAACACATCTCTTGAGATTATACAAAGGCCTGCGTTCACCATAGGCGCTTGCGTGTTTGTATTTCACTGATATGTCCTTCGCCATCCCGTACGGGACGCAAGATATGCAGTTTACAGGATACACAATGCAAGTTTCATTATTGCAAAATTCTTCATCGGTTAAATATCCGGTGTGCGTTTCCAGCCACGTCTCCATTTTTCTTTTTTTTTTTTACTTTCCCTTATGTTTTGGATAAAGCCTAGTCAACCGCCCTGTGTCGACCCTGCGAATATTCGTCGTGGGGGCTTTGCGCCCTTATATCTCCATCCCTGCTAGTGCGTGTAAAAGTTACCACGTACTGAGCAAATATTTATATTATTATTATAAGGGCCTCGACCAACAAGAAGCCCATAGGAACATTTTTTTTTCACTGACTTAATTAGCATAAAAAAAAAAAACACCTCAAATAGCGCAATATGCATCTCAAAATATCTTGCCATAAAATATCAATATACGTCAGCTTAATACCCAAACACTGGCAACCTTTTTTTTTCAGAAGCAGAAAAGGTCAAACACAGTGCGACATGTTACAATTTTTTTTTTTTTAATGTTCCCCCCCCCCCCCCCCCCCCATGAAAAAACCGTAGTCAGACCATATTCCCTTAATGAAATATATATAAAGTCATGGAGGCCACATCATTATTGGAAGGTTTGTGATAACTTATTGACATTAGGGATACCTTATGTAGTTAATGACATTTCTCGATAATTATCACAAAAAATAAGTACTTGGTCACCTTTCCTAGACTACCAACTGCCATCTTTTTTTTTTTAATTCACTGCATTATGCAACATGATTTAGCACATTTGCGAGTCATTTTTTCCTTTCCCTGTTTCCTCATAATTATGCCATAAAAAAAGAGTAGCGGTGGCTAGAATTGCCAAACCAAAAAAAAAAAAAGAAACTAGCACATATGTAGCGATCTTTGACACTTATTTCGGGGAGGGAAAGGACGGGCAATATATAGCCTAGGATCTTGCCTCCATTCGCCAGTGTCGCACCAGTACACAATGGAACCTTCCCGTACTAAAACGTTTTACTCCAGGGACAGTCTTAAATGTGCCCAAATGCGTTTAGACACCTTTATAAATTGGCCTGTCGAGTGGCTAAACCCCCAAGACCTGGTGAATGAGGGATTTTATTATCTGAGAGTTGCGGATCATTGTTCCTGCGCCTTTTGTTGTAAAGTTGTGCATGCTTGGATTGAGGGCGATACGCCCCGTAGTAGGCATGCGAAAGTGTCGCCAAATTGTTCCTTCATAAGAGGCGAAAAGGACAATAACGTTCCTTTGGAAATCACCAAACTGGCATTCGAATATGGGCTGGATTTATTTTCACCCCTATTCGAACCAAAGAATATAGCAACATCTGATCGTGAGTATATTGTATAAATATAATTTACTAGTTTATCTGTGAATAATTAGTATTGGCGATGTGGAGGGAGGACAAAAAAAAAAAATAAGTATAAACGCAGTAAGTCTTTTCAAATAATTTTTCTTTATTTTTTTTTGTTTTTGAAAGAATTGACTTAGAACCTGTGTCTTATGCATATATGTGATGGAGCATCTTTGTTTTTTTAGAGACCCCACCCCGCGAGGAAGAAACTAAAATGACTGGAGATGATTTGCAGGTTCTGGGGGTAATTCCATACGCTAAACCTAGATATCCAGGCTTGGCAACATACAAACAGCGTTTGGAAACATTCGACCTCAGCTGGACTGGTTGTGTCAAGCAAACATCTCACGAATTGGCAGAATCAGGATTTTTCTTCTGTGGTAAACAAATATTGTTGGAGTTTTTGTTATTTTTAGTGTGTGCGTGTGTATCCTCCTGGCCGGGGAGGATTTACTGGGCGCAAATCCTTAACTGTAGCCTCTGTTTAACTCAACAGTAAAATGGGTACTTGGTTGTAAAAAACGATTCTTCGAGGTGGGGATTGTATTCTAGGGACCTGCCCGAAATGCTAGGCCGTACAAGAATGTAACAACTCTTGTATATATCTGAAAAAAAGTGTGTTTACTCCCCCAATTGTGCTTGCGGGGGTGGAGCTCTGGCTCTTTGGTCCCGGGAAGTGTGTGTGTGTGTGTGTGTGTGTGTGTGTGTGTGTGTGTGTGTGTGTGTGTGTGTGTGTGTGAGTGTGTGTGTGTATGTATGTATGTATGTATGTATGTGTGCGCGTGTGTGTGTGTGTGTGTGTGCGCGCGTGTGTGTGTGTGTGTGTGTGTGCGCGCGTGTGTGTGTTTTTGTATTACAACATTGCCGGATGTGAGCTATAATAATGAATGGGAATATTTTTTTTCTTAAATTTACAGGCCTAAGTGACCACATGCGCTGCTTTTTCTGTGGGAATGGTTTTCGTAATTGGGAACCCGCTGACGACCCTTGGACACTGCACGCGCAATGGTATCCTGAGTGCACCTTTGTCAACATTAAAAAGGATGCACAGTTCATTAAGAATGCTAGAGAATCTTCGCAGCGTCGAACTATAAAACCCATAGATGAACATCTTTTAACTGGTCTGATGGAAGGTTTGGGTTTTTTCCCAGCATTAATTGAACATTTTGGATTTCCTGATGTCTGTGTGAGACCTGCCTTAAGGCTATATCTCAAAAGCACCAAAGATTTATTACCGTTTGTTACAGAGGCCAGATGTATAGAATTAATGTTGTGGTATATGCAAGAGAGCACTAAAGCCGAAATGGGTTTAAGGGGAATTCATCATGAGGATGTGGAAGGTAGGGTAGAGCCTGCGAATCTGGAATGGCAATCCGCGCCCTCTGACATGGAAACAGTCGCCACAGCTAATGAAATGGATGTCGACGTTGTTGGATCAATGAGCGGGTTCATGAGCACTAATCTTGGTTTGCGGGCTTTGCCTTCTCCTGTTGAAACAGAGGCGGAAGAGACGACTATAGTCGCTAATGAAATGGATGTTGAAACTGGCGAAGAGGCCACAGACTTTGATGCGACATCCCATGTTGAAACTGTGATGAACACATCTACGCCAACGTCTTGGGCTGCTGATATTTTGTGTAAGGTGTGCTTTAACAATGCGTTGAGTGTCGTACTGCTGCCCTGCAGACATATGGTAACATGCAGTAATTGTCTTGTATCTATGAGAAACTGCCCCATTTGCAGACGCACCATTTCGCATGTCCTTCGACCGATTATTTCCTAAGAAGACAAAAGAGGCATAGAGACTAATTTATTTATGTAAATAAAAATTGTACAAATGTCGAGTTGTTTTTTTATATTCATAAATTAGTATAAATAAGCTCACATTTTCATGAACAGTATTTTTTTTTGGGGGGGGGGGGTGATTAGATTGCAATTGCTTATTTACTGCCCTAAAATCAATGATCCGGGGGGTGGGGGCGAGATACTGCCTCATTTAGAGAAATTTGCTATGTGCAATAGCTCGGACGTTGGGGAACTGAACCAGGTCCTGCACGAAGGTTGCTCAACATTCCGCTCGAATATGGACAAAAATAGAATCTCTCTCTCTCTTTCTGAGGTAAAGAACCTTTTGAGAACTAGCACTCAAAGGTTATAAAAAAGATTAACAACTTTATAATTAGAGAGGCTGCTAAGATAATGAATCATTTAGTAAAATTTGTAATGTCCAATATATCGGACGTTGGGGAACTAACGATTCTGGGAACTAACTGGGAAGAATAACGATTCTTCGCGGCAGGGGATCGTATTCCAGGGACCGTAGGATTAAGGACTTGCCCGAAACGCTACGCGTACTAGTGGCTGTACAAGAATGTAACAACTCTTGTATATATCTCAAAAAAAAAAAAAAAAAAAAAAAAAAAAAAAAACTGAACCAGGACCCGCACGAAGGTTGTTCAACATTCCGCTCGAATATGGACAAAAATAGAATCTCTCTCTCTCTCTCTCTCTCTCTCTTTCTTTCTGAGGTAAAGAACCTTTTTGAGACCTAGCACTCAAAGGTTAAAAAAAAAAGATTAACACCTTTATAATTAGAGAGACAGCTAAGATACTGCATCATTTAGTGAAATTTGTAATGTCCATTAGCTCGGACGTTGGGGAACTGAACCAGGGCCCGCACGAAGGTTGCTCTGCTCCTGTGCAAATGAGGAAACATTTGGGAGAAAGAGAGGAAGCAAGATTTACTCCCTTGGAAAACCTTTATAAAAAATTAGTGGCCAGAGCTTTGAAAATATTGGCAACTTTCATTATTTATACAGAATGAAACTCTTAATTAATAAATAATATATATCCTGAAGAATAAATCTTCCTCTATGAGACATATATTTTTAGTTAGTTTTAAAAGTTTGTAATTACAGTAATGATAAAGCCTTCCAACCATGGCTCATTAAAAGTTTTTTTTTGTTTATGAAATCGTGTAAGTATTTATGCAATATTTATTATCAAACAATCATAATACGCAATGGCATATCATTTTTATAAAGAGGCTTTATAAGGTAAATATAATAGCAATGCGAAACTCTTTCTATCTGACGTATTATTTTAAATAAATACATTTGGGCGAAAAACATGTCTATTGGCCGCGTGAGCGACTTAGGGTGGGCTCTTGCAGATTCTATGTATTTTAATCTCTAAACATTTGAGTGCCAAGAACAACTCTCGTGCAGGCCCGCATTCAGTTCTCGACGTTCAAGCTTTTGCTATAGTAAATGTCTCTAAAAATGAGGCCGTATCTCGCCCTGACCAACTGTTTTTGGCTCAATTGTAATCCATCCAGCCGCAGTCAGCTGGGCAGGACCCAGTGCAGGTTTGGAAGGCTTTGGAAATTAAAGCACCGTAAGATTGTGAGTGTTCAAGTTTAGGGGGGACTAAGTATTTTGCGCGAATGTGAAAGCCCTGGGTTTATTTGTGTAAGTTAAAAATTGAGTTTTTGTTTGTGTATAAGAGTTTAGCAATGTGTTTAAGTAAGATTGTGCAACTGTTTTAAGTTTAGGGGGGACTAAGTACAGATAGCGCCAGTCGTTGCATTATATGAAGTTATTGGGCCCCCACCACAGTAGCTGAAAACTATTATGTTAAAAAATGAAATTTAATACAGAATACCCCAATACGTATTAAATTGCTTAAACCACTCAACTACTTTCCTTTATAGTATATTTACGAGTGTCAAATTAATGTTAGAAGTGTCAAACCCCAACACAATATGGCTGAGGCCCCACTATTTAAACTTCTTTTCGTATGCTATGAAATATCACAGGTATTGTTAATGCTTGTAACGTTTATTACAAAAGATAGACATACATTTGATGCTATTTTTCATATTAAAATCTAATTTGAGGCCCGAAAAATATATCTATAAACAGGTTAGAACCATACAAATTCAAGTATGCCTTTTTCACCAGTAATCAACTGTATGCCACAGAAAATGGAATCTTTACTTTAGCTACAGAAAACGGAGCAAAGCCAAGGGGGGATGACTGAAATAAACAGTTTCCAACCTGACTCTTCCCGCACATAAACATGTCTTTCTTGACCTCATTTCAAATTATATAGAGTACTGAAAGCTCATTTTCCATAGCAAATATACTAAGGAACTCATTTTACGACTAGAACGCAAACTAGGACCCCTCATTCAGATTCAAAACACGAGAATTATTGACTGAACATTTCCCCACTATCAAGCACACAGGACTCTTTAAAGCTATCTTAACTTCTTTAAAACCCCAATATGACCCATCTCACATGCAGATCCTGTTCTATGACTCACCCTTCATGTCAATGTACCCCACAGTATCATGCAAATTCAAGATAAGGCTTACTACACCTATATATCCAAACTTGGTCTTTGTAAGGAATCTAGACCCCCCCCCCTTGAATGCTTGACCCCCACTGGGGTTATCCACCTCTGACCATTACAGAAAATGGAGCTGTGCCCAAGGACTCCCTATACTATTCAGTCATAGCCTCATTAAAGTACTCCAAAAACTTCTATATTCGCTTTCAACTGCGTTTCTTGGTTTGAATCTATTGAACATTCACCCTCTGATCCATTCAAAAGTAAGGGCCCCCAAATTGGTACCGTAGTACTCTCGTAACACCCCCGGGACAAATCGTGCATTTTTGCTCATGCCATTAAAATACTCCAAAAACGTTTATATGCCTTTCACCAGTGTATTTTTTGGTTTCCAACTATTGAACATTCATCCTCGGTACCTCTCATAAGTAGAGACCCCCTTCTTGAGGCTCTAGACTCATCTTAAAAGCTCGAGACGAATCGTGCAAAAAAACAGGTTAGGATAGGGCACCAGTTCCTCAGGTACACCATGGGTGGTGGTCCCCCCGGGACCCCAGGGGGGGACCACCACCCCACCACCGCCAGCCAGCCAGGAGCGCGCTGACTGTGCCCTAACCTAACCACCCAAAATAAGAGGAATGGACGATCTGGCCCGCCAGGGTCAAGTCGGCATGGAAGTGCCCAACCGTTTCTGAAATTTTTTTACCTCAATCTGTCTCCTTATTCACTACTGTGGTCTGTTCCCCCCAGGGGTCCCCAGGGCCCACCACCCAGGGTGTACCTGAGCAACTCCTGCCCTATCCTAATCTGTTTTTTCTCGATACGTCGAGTGCTTTTAAGATGAGTCTAAGGCATCAAGAAGGGGGTCCCTACTTATGAAAGGTAAAGAGGATTAATGTTCAATAGATTCAAACCAAAAAATACACTGGTGAAAGGCATATAAACGTTTTTGGAGTATTTAATAGCATGAGCAAAATTCACGATTTGGCCCGGGGTGTAACCAGAGTACTACTGTATCAATTTGGGGGTCCCTACTTATGAATGGATCAAAGGGTGAATGTTCAATAGATTAAAACCAAAAAACACAGTTGAAAGCGAATATAGAAGTTTTTGGAGTACTTTAATGATGCTATGACTGAATATGAAATTGCATTTTTTTTAACACCTTAATAGCTCACAGCTATTGTGGTGGGGGGCCCCAATAACTCATGTTATGCGACTACTGTTGCTATGCAATACTTTTTGATATCATGTGTAAAAATTTAAAAGTCGAATCCATCAGTTGCCTTTTTTGTCAGTGGTGGTATATCAAGCGCAAAGGTTTTCAGAAAATGTTAGACCTCCACCTTTTGAAAAGTGTGAAAATAAATTCATGCTAGTAAGAAGGGCTAGCACGAGTTAGTAAGAAGGCAGCTAGCATGAGTTAGTAAGCAGGGCTAGCATGAGTTAGTAAGCAGGGCTAGCATGAGTTAGTAAGCAGGGCTAGCATGAGTTAGTAAGCAGGGCTAGCATGAGTTAGTAAGCAGGGCTGGCATGAGTTAGTAAGCAGGGCTGGCATGAGTTAGTAAGCAGGGCTGGCATGAGTTAGTAAGCAGGGCTGGCATGAGTTAGTAAGCAGGGCTGGCATGAGTTAGTAAGCAGGGCTGGCATGAGTTGGTAAGCAGGGCTGGCATGAGTTGGTAAGCAGGGCTGGCATGAGTTAGTAAGCAGGGCTGGCATGAGTTAGTAAGCAGGGCTGGCATGAGTTAGTAAGCAGGGCTGGCATGAGTTAGTAAGCAGGGCTGGCATGAGTTAGTAAGCAGGGCTGGCATGAGTTAGTAAGCAGGGCTGGCATGAGTTAGTAAGCAGGGCTGGCATGAGTTAGTAAGCAGGGCTGGCATGAGTTAGTAAGCAGGGCTGGCATGAGTTAGTAAGCAGGGCTGGCATGAGTTAGTAAGCAGGGCTGGCATGAGTTAGTAAGCAGGGCTGGCATGAGTTAGTAAGCAGGGCTGGCATGAGTTAGTAAGCAGGGCTGGCATGAGTTAGTAAGCAGGGCTGGCATGAGTTAGTAAGCAGGGCTGGCATGAGTTAGTAAGCAGGGCTGGCATGAGTTAGTAAGCAGGGCTGGCATGAGTTAGTAAGCAGGGCTGGCATGAGTTAGTAAGCAGGGCTGGCATGAGTTAGTAAGCAGGGCTGGCATGAGTTAGTAAGCAGGGCTGGCATGAGTTAGTAAGCAGCGCTGGCATGAGTTAGTAAGCAGGGCTAGCATGAGTTAGTAAGCAGGGCTAGCATGAGGGCTTGCATGAGTTAGTAAGCCGGGCTAGCATGAGTTGGTAAGCAGGGCTAGCATGAGTTGGTAAGCAGGGCTAGCATGAGTTGGTAAGCAGGGCTAGCATGAGTTGGTAAGCAGGGCTAGCATGAGTTGGTAAGCAGGGCTAGCATGAGTTGGTAAGCAGGGCTAGCATGAGTTGGTAAGCAGGGCTAGCATGAGTTGGTAAGCAGGGCTAGCATGAGTTGGTAAGCAGGGCTAGCATGAGTTGGTAAGCAGGGCTAGCATGAGTTGGTAAACAGGGCTAGCATGAGTTGGTAAGCAGGGCTAGCATGAGTTGGTAAGCAGGGCTAGCATGAGTTGGTAAGCAGGGCTAGCATGAGTTAATAAGCAGGGCTAGCATGAGTTAGTAAGCAGGGCTAGCATGAGTTAGTAAGCAGGGCTAGCATGAGTTAGTAAGCAGGGCTTACTAACTTTCGCCAACTGTATTTAAAATAATACGTCAGATAGAAATTGTTTCGCATTGGTATTATATTTACTTTATAAATTTCCTCTATAAAAATGAAATGCCATTGCGCATTATGATCGCTTTATATTGAATATTGCATAAATACTTATGAGATTTCATAAAAAAATATTTTAATGAGCCAGGTTTGGAAGGCTTTGTTTTTAAAATTATTATTCCCTTTTTTTTTAATAATAATAAAATTATTAACATTGACAAACATTTGCTCTTGAAAAATATTGTCTTTTAAGACTTTTATGTGCTAGAGTACCAATTGTTAAAGCTTTCTTTTTCCATCACAAAGAAAATCTTTCTTTCTCCCACATGTTTCATCATTTGCACTGGATGCTGAGCAACCTTCGTACAAGTCCTGGCTCAGTTCCCCAACATCCAAACTATTGGATATTGCAAATTTCACTAAATGATGCGGTATCTTAGTTGACCCCCCCTCTAATTAGAAAGCTTTTAATCTCTAAACATTTGAGTGCCAAGAACGACTCTCGTGCAGGCTCGCGTTCAGTTCCCGACGTTCAAGCTTTTTGGCTATAGTAAATTTCTCTAAATGCCCTGACTAACTGTTTTTGCCCTGTTTTTTCGTATCTCACCCTGACCAACTGTTTTTGGCTCAATTGTAACTCATCCAGCCGCAGTCTGCTGGATAGAAGGACAGTGGGCCTGATAAAAATAAAAACATAAATTGATAGATCAGCCTCTAAATGAAGCCGTATCTCGCCCTGACCAACTGTTTTTGGCTCAATTGTAACCCATCCAGCCGCAGTCCGCTGGATAGAGGGGCAGTGGGCCTGATAAAAAAAAAAAAAACATATAAATTGTTAGACTAGCTCTTTACATATGCTAGTTGTTAAATTTAGAAACTGCTACTAATGCGATGATGCAAGAGGAGCTAGTACACATCTATGGATCAACCAATAAAAGCAGCAGACTTCTAGATGTTACTACTGCTCAGCTTAGGCCCCCCTACTGGATGGGCAGCGGTGCGCAGGAAAAACATAAATTATGACACTAGCTCTCCACATATCCCAGTCTTGGTTTTCATTTAGAAACTGCACTTGCGGTCTTTCTCGTGCCCCATTGTTGATGTGTGACAATGACCATTGGATTTTTCAAAACTAGCTCATTAAGATTGCGAAAACTTGCTTTAGCTAAATAAATTGTGTAGGTTCTGACTCTGAGGCCCATTATGCATCGCTGCAGCCCTTTCCGCTATTGCCCGCTAGATGGTAGTAGGGGCTGCATTAATAAATGAATTAAAACTAACATTCAATTATATATTCTCAAACTTATGCAAAAAAAAAAAAAACTTATCACATTTGCAAACTTGCACAAATTAATTTTGGCAATTTCGTTTACCCATTTTTTTGTTTTTCTTGCTTGAGCCAAAATGAATTGTTGGGCTCATTGCCAGAGTCCATTACCCACCGTGGTAACCCTTCCCACTACCCGCCCCACAAGATGGGTATGGGATTCATAATAAATGAACTAAACTAGCATTCAATTATATTCTCAACAAACTTATGCAAACCCCATACAATTACATTAGCAAGCTAACACAAATTCATCGAGCAAGTTTAACTATTTGCATACTTTGCGTCATTATATAATGGAATATAAAAAGAAAATTCGCAGAATTCGGAGATAACACCATCAATGGAGTCCAAGAAATACCCAAGTGCTTCATTCATAATGATGCGCTGCCAGGAATCTTAGCAAAGTAACCAAAACATTTGCTTACTGTAGGTGAAGGTTGCACATGTCTCTCCGGTTAGGCGGTTGTGGGGTGAGACCTGCAACTGCGGACTGGCCATAGATGTAAAAGTGCCTTGCATAGAGACCGTTGCAAGCCTCTTGTTGAATCACTTAGGGTGCATATATGTGTGTGTGTGTGTATGTAGCAGTGACAATCGCGTAACGAGCTTTCAAGAGATTGTCACTTGCATAGCTAAACAATATGTAGGGTTCAGTTTCCAAACCAATTATGCGGCTCTCGAACCCTTTTCCCCTGCTACATGCGGGAGATCCCTTTTATACAACATCCCCAAGACCATTTCATAAGAGTTAGTGCTGCACCTCTCCAGGTAATTTCATCAAATTAAAGAAAATTTCTACCAATTTTACCTAAATTTTGTTGTGTATGGCACAACCAAAAGCCCAATTTCCCAAAGCTTAAAAAAAACAGCCCAAGCTAAATTTATTTAAATTTACTCCAGTTTAAAGACAAGTCCACCAAAAAGTTATCTCCAATTATAAACAAAAAACTAAAACTGAATTTAAATATAACTAATCAGGGGCTACACATAAGGGGCATAACTGGCAATCCCCTCACAGTGTTCAAGAGAGAACTGGATAAGCACCTTCAAAGGATACCTGATCAACCAGGCTGTGACTCATACGTCAGGCTGCGAGCAGCCGCGTCCAACAGCCTGGTTGATCAGTCCAGCAACCAGGAGGCCTGGTCGACGAGCGGGTCGCGGGGACGCTAAGCCCCGGAATCACCTCATATGATTACTTTATATGATTACCTCAAGGTAATCATATAAGAACCAAAGGTAAATTTCACTGTCCCTCCTCCCCCCCCCCCCCCCAACCAAACCCCTACCCCACCCCAGGAATAGGCCTGATTTGTTCAAGCCAAAGGCCAATTCACCCGAGTTTTCTCTATCTCATCTAATAATAACGTTCATTTCCAGTGCCCAGTATCCAGCCACCACATACTCCCCATTCCCAAGACCATTTCATAGTGTTAGTACTGTGGCCATCTACCTAATTTCATCCCAATTAATGACAATTCCCTATTAAATATAGAGAAAAATATGTCATCATATCACAGCCAAAGCCCATTTCACCCAAGTTTCATGCACCTATCCCATAGAAATTTAGTGTGCATTTTCAATATCCAATATCCAGTTGCCCCATGTCACGCCCTATTCCCAAGACTATTTCATAGTAATAGTGCATTGTCCTTCCAGCTATTTCCAAATATCCAGATGTGCTTATATATCATCACTCCTAGGAAACCAGTCCTATCCAAACAGCCAAGGCCATATTTAGCCAAATGTATCAAAATTTACGAGAATTTCCACCTAATTTGACAATTTATCCCAATTTAATCCAATTTCCACCTATTTTTGCCCCATTTTATCCTAATTTAGTCCAATTTCCACTAAATTTACCAGAGTTTGTCCGTTTCATAGCGTAACCAAAGCCTAATTTGACCAAGTTTCACCTATCCCAATTAAATTTAATGCGCATCTTCAATATCTGATCGCCGAAAGTGATGTTTTTGCATCAACCCAACCGCCCTTGCCCATACCTCTGATACCAAGATCTTGATTCCATATATGGTATCTTATTCTTGGGACACAGCCAACCCATCCCAACCTAACCTCTATTAACTATGGGTTTAATGGCCATTTTTCTCTACATCAGTTCAAACACAACCCAACCTCATATAAATGGATTTGAACTCCATTTGTACACATGTTCTTAGGAAACATGATAAGATTCGCCATATCTCTATCATTAAATAATCAAATTTTCCTTAACCGAGCCTATAACTCCCCCCCCCTCCAATTGGGACAAATTTGTGTTAAATTTGGGTTATATTAAGCTAATGTGAAAATATATTCCTACTTTAATTCTTTAATATCCATAATTTAATATCGTTCTTGGCACTCAAATGTTTAAAGATTAAAATCTCTATAATTAGAGGGGGGGGGGCAACTAAGATACCGCATCATTTAGTGAAATTTGCAATATCCAATAGTTTGGACGTTGGGGAACTGAGCCAGGACTTGCACGAAGGTAGCTCTGCATCCAGTGCAAATGATGAAACATGTGGGAGAAAGAAAGATTTTCTTTGTGATGGAAAAAGAAAACTTTAACGATTGGTACTCTAAGTATTGAAAATCTCAACTTTATAGCACATAAAAGTCTTAAAAGACAATATTTTTCAGGAGTAAATTTATGTCTATGTTAATAATTTTATTATTATTAAAAAAAAGTAAATAATTTAAAAACAAAGCCTTCCAAACCTGGCTCATTAAAATATTTTTTTTTATGAAATCTCATAAGTGTTTATGCAATATTCAATATAAAACGATCATAATGCGCAATGGCATTTCATTTTTATAGAGGAAATTTATAAAGTAAATATAATACCAATGCGAAACAATTTCTATTTGACGTATTATTTTAAATAAATACAGTTGGCGAAAATTAGTAAGCCCTGCTTACTAACTCATGCTAGCCCGGCTTACTAACTCATGCTAGCCCTTCTTACTAACTCATGCCAGCCCTCATGCTAACCCTGCTTACTAACTCATGCTAGCCCTGCTTACTAACTCATGCTAGCCCTGCTTACTAACTCATGCTAGCCCTGCTTACTAACTCATGCTAGCCCTGCTTACTAACTCATGCTGGCCCTGCTTACTAACTCATGCTAGCCTTGCTTACTAACTCATGCTAGCCCTGCTTACTAACTCATGCTAGCCCTGCTTACTAACTCATGCTAGCCCTGCTTACTAACTCATGCTAGCCCTGCTTACTAACTCATGCTAGCCCTGCTTACTAACTCATGCTAGCCCTGCTTACTAACTCATGCTAGCCCTACTTACTAACTCATGCTAGCCCTACTTACTAACTCATGCTAGCCCTGCTTACTAACTCATGCTAGCCCTGCTTACTAACTCATGCTAGCCCTGCTTACTAATTCTTGCTAGCCCTGCTTACTAACTCATGCCAGCCCTCATGATAGCCCTGCTTACTAATTCTTGCTAGCCCTGCTTACTAACTCATGCCAGCCCTCATGATAGCCCTGCTTACTAACTCATGCTAGCCCTGCTTACTAACTCATGCTAGCCCTGCTTACTAACTCATGCTAGCCCTACTTACTAACTCATGCCAGCCTTCATGCTAGCCCTGCTTACTAACTCATGCCAGCCTTCATGCTAGCCCTGCTTACTAACTCATGCCAGCCTTCATGCTAGCCCTGCTTACTAACTCATGCCAGCCCTCATGCTAGCCCTGCTTACTAACTCATGCCAGCCCTCATGCTAGCCCTGCTTACTAACTCATGCCAACCCTGCTTACTAACTCATGCTAACCCTGCTTACTAACTCATGCCAACCCTGCTTACTAACTCATGCCAACCCTGCTTACTAACTCATGCCAACCCTGCTTACTAACTCATGCTAGCCCTGCTTACTAACTCATGCTAGCCCTGCTTACTAACTCATGCTAGCCCTGCTTACTAACTCATGCTAGCCCGGCTTACTAACTCATGCTAGCCCGGCTTACTAACTCATGCTAGCCCGGCTTACTAACTCATGCCCCTGCTTACTAACTCTTTCTGGCCCTTCTTACTTGCATGAATTCATCTTCACACTTTTCAAAAGGTGGAGGTCTAACATTTTACGAAAATCTTGCGCTTTATCTCTGTCTCCCTCGCCCTCACTAGTGTCTCACTCTCCCTCGCCCTAACTCGCTCTCGCTCTCCCTCCCTTGCTCTCGTTCTCGCTCTTCCTCACTCTTCCTCTCGCTCTTCCTCACTCTTCCTCTCTCTCTCTCCCTCTCTCCCTCTCTCCCTCTCTCTCTCTCTCTCTCTCTCTCTCTCTCTCTCTCTCTCTCTCTCTCTCTCTCTCTCTCTCTCTCTCTCTCTCTCTCTCTCTCTCTCTCTCTCCTTCCTCTGTTTACTGGTTTACGTCTCCGTATGACGGCCCGAGTGTTAACATCTTACATGATCGATAGATCTTACATGATCAGACACATATCAACACATATCTCTCAGGCAGCTATCCAAACTCTCTCCTCTCACCAGTCAGCCCGTCAGATGTTGTGTCCATCATACACTCACTAAAAACCAAAGCTGGGAACATCAGTGAAATCCCATCCATTGTATACAAGAGCGCCTCCCATGCCCTTGCGCCACCTATAGCTCTGCTGTTCAACAAATCCCTTGAGTGTCATACCTTCCCTGATATCCTTAAAGAAGCAAGAGTAACGCCAGTTCATAAAGGAGGTAATCCGTCAGACATAAACAACTATAGACCAATATCGAACCTTCCCATACTATCAAAAATATTTGAAAAAATTATCTATAAACAGCTCTACTCCTATCTCGTAAAATTCGACATTCTTAGCCCCTGTCAGTTTGGCTTCCGCTCTCAAAAGAGTACCAACGATGCAATTATTAGTCTCCTTGATTTAATTTACTCAGCTCTTGACAAAAATGAGTTTCCAATTGGACTCTTCATTGACCTGAGAAAGGCCTTTGATACTGTTAATCATGACTACCTCTTAAGTAAACTCCATCATTATGGAATCCGAGGCCATGCACTGGACTATATCCAATCCTATCTTAGTGATAGACACCAATGTGTAGCCATCAATAATATAACCTCTCCCATTCTACCAATAACTGTTGGAGTGCCAGAGGGCAGCATCTTGGGACCTCTTCTTTTTCTTATATACATTAATGATCTGCCTAATGTCTCTAACATTCTGAAACCTATTTTGTTTGCTGATGATACTACCCTCATCTACTCCAACCCCAACCCACATACACTAAATGGTGTTGTTAATAATGAACTAAAAAAAAGTCCACTTATGGATGTCAACCAACAAACTAACACTTAACATAGAAAAGACCTACTACATCCTATTCGGAAGCAAATCTACAAATGCAATTCAACTTCAGATTGACAATGTAAACATTAGCAATAAAAATGATGGAAAGTTTCTTGGCATATTCCTAGACAAGAGACTCAACTTCAGTACCCACATACAACACATAACTAAGAAAGTCTCTAAAACAGTTGGTATACTCTCCAAAATCAGATATTATGTTCCTAACTCTGCTCTCATCTCTCTATATTATGCACTAATCTATCCCTATCTCAACTATGGTATCTGTGCATGGGGTTCAACCACTGCAAACCACCTCAAGTCCATCATCACCCAGCAAAAATCTGCTATCAGAATAATATCAAATTCTGCTTTCAGACAACACACAGCCCCCTTGTTTAACTCCCTAAACATGCTAAACATAATCTCACTCCACAAATTCTCTTGTGTCAACTACATTTACAAAACCCTGTTCTTAAATGCAAATCCTTGTCTGAAACTCTTCTTGGACAGATGTAATAGGACCCATTATCACCACACCAGAAATAAATATCTCTTTGATATCCCCAGAGTTAAACTTAATCTGTGTAAACACTCTATGCAAATAAAGGGACCCAGTTTATGGAACTCACTCCCTACTGAATTGAAAAGCTGTCCAACTTTTACATCATTCAAAATCAATACTAAAAAGTACCTAATTTCATCTTCATAGTTTTTCACTTTTTGCCTTAAAATTGCACTGTATCAATTGCTACCCAATCTCCCAACCTTTATGTTCCCAATTTGTACATCTTTACCATTGTGATCATTGCTGTTTTCTTATATGTGCTGCCAATCTGTTGTATGGTGTTTATAAATCTTGTTTATCTGTATCTTTTGCTACCCAGTCTCCCAATCTTTATGTACCCAATCTGAACATCTTTACCATTGTGATCATTGCTGTCTTATATGTGCTGTCAATCTGCTGTATGGTGTCTATTAACCTTGTTTAAATTACTAATCAAGCTGTCAATGTAATCAATCAGAGCTTTAATATAACAATATGCTTTAATATACCTACTTATCTCTCTCATCTCATTTTTCTCTTGTAATGTATCTTTATCATTTATCAATTCTGATTGAAATTACCTACTTAAAATTATCTGCTAGATTAAGGACCTGCCCGAAACGCTGTGCGTACTAGTGGCTTTACAAGAATGTATATACTGTACTATCCAATGTAGTCTCACAAACCCAATGTACCTTCTTGTATATATATAAATAAAATAAAATAAAATAAAATAGCATCTTTTATTACCATAGAAAGAGCGGAGCGGGATTTTTAGGACTACTGCCGTGGATTACTGATTACAGACATAACAAAGTGCATAGTGACCCGCTGGAAAATTGAAAATAGTCATTAACAATAGAACTTTGTGCTAAATAGAGAATAAACGGGAGACACGTGTGAGCCAGTGAACGAGGCTTTGTGTACATGCATGTATTAGGGAAAAAATAGTGAACGGTGATTCGTGGAACAGTGAAGTGGAACGGGTATCACAACAACATATAAGTTGGAAGTGAAGGAAAATCGTGCATAGAATATTATAAATATAGAATACTAGAAATATAGAATAGTGGCAAGAGGCGGCATCAGTAGTTATAAATCGGGTAACTGGAAACTGGTGACATCAACCTGGGACAACAAGAGGTCACCTGTATTCACCGGGGACCAGCTTCGCTACCCTACGCTAAGTACCTGCCATAAAGTCTGAACAAAATAACATACATAATATTACTAATATACGGTATACATATAATATTATAAATACTAAACATATAGATATATATACATATAATTTTATAAAGAGTTAAAAGGACTGACATCAACAAGTGATCCATACAGTGACTCTCAAATACAACACAATACACCAGACAATGGAGAGGTGTGGCGAGTGTTCGGGAGTATTGGGAAAACGAAATGCAGGCGTAACGTGCTGCATCTGTAACATTAGATTCCACCTGGGCTGTACAGAATTAGCTCCAGGATGCATAAAAAGGCAAGGAATTTACTGGGTTTGCAAAGATGACAGATTAATGTTAGAGAACATAACTAAACTGATGAAAAACATTCCCGAGTCACAGAGATTATCATTCACGGACAAGTTACCAGTGATATTGATATTCCTATCCCAGTGATAGTGATATTGATACCAGTGATAGTGATATTGATACCAGTGATATTGATATTCCTAGAGTACGACTTAATCAAACCAGAAATGCTCTACAAATCAAGGGGCCCAGGATGTGGAATGACCTTCCCAACCATGTTAAAGACAGTACCTCTCTCAACCAGTTTAAGTTAAAAACGAAGCTATACCTAATAAATTCCCTGTAACCTACCTTACCCCTCTATTGTCAACCCATGTATGTTTTTTTTTTTTTTTTTTTTTTTTTACAAATCAACGCTGTTTTAATGTAATTTTCTGAAATAATTTTTAATTGTATTTGTGCTGTTTTTTCAACAATGTTCCCCCCTCTTTTACCTCTATTTTTATTTGTACTCAACGCATTTTTTTCTTTTTACCCATTAGTTTTAAGCTTTAGTCAGTAGTGTTTTTTCCTGCCCGAAACGCTTTGCGTAATAGTGGCTTTAGGCATTGTATGTACTAGCTCCTATCTATAAAGCCAACAAACTTTGTAAAATCTCTTTATGTATGTACCTTTGCCTAAATAAAAATTATTATGATTATTATTATTATATATGCGGACTGGGAAAAGTCAACATTGGATAACGACCAAAACTCAGGAACAGATAGTTTAGAGAACTGCAGCAGTAATGTGGAGGAAGAGGGTATTGTGGTACAAAATAACAGCAATATTACAGAGCCAGATAATATAAACAATGAGAGCAACAGTGAGACAGAGTGCATAGATGAAGGAATTGGGACGAAAAACGGAGATGGCTCCAATAAAGAGGTAGACAAGACAGTCACAGATATAAATACCTTGAAAAACGCAAAACCGGAACACATTTGCAAATTCTACGCTAAAGGAATATGCAAATATGGAAAATTAGGAGCAAAATGCCATTTTCTGCATCCTCGAAAATGCAGGAACATGTTGGCGAGGGGTACATGCCGTTTTGGAACAGGGCGTAGATACTTCCACCCTAAATTATGTCAATTTTCAATTAGGGACAAAAAATGCTACAATCTTCAGTGTCCGGAATTCCATGTGAGAGGTACAGAGCGTTATAGACGGGAAGATCAATATGACACTACTGGAAATTTTTTAGAGGAAGGCAGAAACAGAGTAGTAAATATAAGAGAGAGGAACAGTCAGATGGAACCACTACAGGATTACAGAGGGGAAGGGAGATACCCACAAGACTGGAATTCAAATTACCAACAAGCACACAGGTACTACACCAGACAACACCCGTCCTACTACCAAAACTGGACGAATCACTTCCAAAACGACACACCCTGGACGCAAACACAGTGGCCTCCTTATCAGAGCCTCAGATATTAACACCAAGTAAGGCTTCCAGCACTTCCACTAACGCGATAACATCATTTATATTTGCCAACATCCAGGGTATAAAAACACGCAAAACCAACAAAGTTCAATTTATAGATGGTCTCCTTCATGAGGCAAATGCAGTTGTAACGGTTCTATTGTTACGTAAAGTATGGTGACAAATAAACACAGACACTAAGATACTATATATATATTTGGTCGAATATACAGAAGTACACAGGTGATACGTTGGTGTGAGTTGAGCGCACTGAGCGTTGGTACAGTATCTCGCAAGTGTCTGCTCTAGACCACACTTGAAAGTAGACTAGTTAATGTTTGCTATTCTTGCTGCTTATATTGCTCGGGCAACACCTCACCTCATTCATCTCCAAAGGTTGACAGGAATATTAACACTATATTTGGAGCGAGTATATTTTTGGGATAATCTACTCGCTACAGAACTCCCCCTCCCAGGGGATGAAAGGAAAAATACTTGATCAAGGAACTTAGCTGGTCGGTGAATTGTACGCCCTGCTCGCGTTACATAACCATCAAAGTTAACTTCCTCCTCTTCGCTGATGTCATCTAACTGGGGTCGTAGGGTGGGAGGTCGCACAGGATCGTCCGTCGTCGTAGGATCAGGTTGTGGTGCAGCTGGTAACTGGGGTTGTAGGGTGGGAGGTCGTACAGGATCGTCCGTTGTCGTAGGTGGCGGTGCTGCTGGTAACTGTGGTCGAAAAGTGAACTGCGTAGTCGGCGGATGTGTCTCTGGAGGGATGTCTGGGGCAGCGTCACAGTGTGCTGGTTTAAGGCGATCGATGGAGATGTTTACCCGCTGTCCTCGGCGTTCAATGGTGAAGAACTTCGGTGTTCGAGAAACCACTTTAAATGGTCCTTCGTAAGGTGACTGTAGAGGGCGTCGAACAGCGTCGACTCTTACAAACACGTGTTCAGTTGTGTGGAGCTCATGAGGCACATATGTAGCACGAGTTGTCGGTTGGCGTGGTGGTGTAGGCCGAATGTTTGTCATGGCCGCCCGTAATTTCTGGACAAAAGTGGGGTCTGGGGGTGTGATAAGTGGCGTTGGGGTTAAGAATTCGCCCGGAAGCCGCAGGCTAGATCCGTATACCAAGTCTGCTGCCGAGAATCCACTGCCCTCCTTCGTGGCCGAACGGATGCCAAGCAAGACTAATGGAAGGTTGTCGATCCAATCATCAGGGCGTGCTTGAGCTCTTAGGGCAGCTTTTAGTTGTCTATGAAAGCGTTCTACCATTCCGTTCGACTCAGGGTGGTATGCTGTGGTTCGGTTATGTGTGGTGCCGAGGAATTCCATAAGTTCCTTCCATAGATATGATTCGAACTGTCGTCCTTGGTCGGTGATGATGACAGAGGGGCTGCCAAAACGGGCGACCCATCCAGAGAGGAAAGCCTGGACCACTGACTCAGCTGAGATGTTGATTAATGGGATTGCTTCCGGCCATCTGGAGAATCGATCGATGCAGGTGAGTAGATAAGAATATCCTCTTGCCGACGGTAATGGTCCAACAATGTCTACATGCACCACCTCGAAACGGTCAGAAGGTAACGGAAACTGTTGAAGAGGGCTCTTTGTGTGACGATGTGTTTTCGCTCGCTGGCACTGGAGGCATGAGCGAGTCCATCGTCGAACATCGGCATTGATTCCTGGCCATACAACACGCTCCGTTAGTAGTTTCTGGGAAGCACGTACTCCTGGGTGTGCTAGGGAGTGAAATACTGAGAACGTTTTCCAGCGAAACTGGGCAGCAATGTAGGGCCTAAGTGCTCCCGTCCGTGAGGTGTCACAGATTATACTTCCGCCACCTTCCATGGGAATCTCGATGAACCGGAGAGCTGTGTCAGATGTTCGTAATCGCTGCAGATCAGGGTCTTCCCGTTGGGCCTTACTGATTACACAATAGTCCACCTGAGCTGGGTTTGTCACGACGTGGTTTATGGTGGGTCGAGACAGTGCATCGGCTGTGACATTATTAGTTCCTTTGACATGACGGATATCCGAGGTAAATTGGGAAATAAATCCCAGGTGGTTGGCTACTCGAGGAGAGTGAGCATCACCCTTGGCCGCCAGCGCATAAGTGAGAGGTTTGTGGTCTGTGAGGATGTGGAAGTTCCGCCCCTCGAGAAAGTGCCGGAAATGTTGTATGGCTGAGTAGATGGCGAGCAGTTCCCTATCAAAAGTGCTGTACTTCTCTTCAGTGGGTGACAGGCGCGCTGAAAAGAATGCAACTGGGCGCCATTCTCCTTCAATGAGCTGTTGTAGTACAGCACCAATTGCTGTGTTTGAAGCGTCGGTAGAGAGATTGGTGGGAGCGTCAGACACTGGGTGTGCGAGCAAGGTGAATTCCGCCTTGTGTTTTATGTCGGTGAATGCTGTCTCTGCCTGGGGAGTCCACTCCAACGGAAGACGGGACGTGAGTTTCCGACCATGTAAGAGGTCGTATAAGTGTCGCAAGATATCCGAACAATGTGGGATGAATCGATGATAAAAATTCACTACACCAAGAAATTCTTGCAACTTCTTTGGAGTAGATGGGCGCGGGAATTCCTTGATTGCCTCGATTTTCTTCTCTAGTGGTTGGACCCCTGCTGCTGACACACGGTGTCCCAAGAAATCCAGCTCTGGAACACGGAAAATACACTTCTCGGAGTTGAGCTGCAAGCCGAAGTTGCGCAGACGGGTGAGAAGGAGTCGGAGGTGTAGCAGATGTTCTGTTGGTGATGTACTGGCCACCAGCAGATCGTCAATGTAGGCGTAGCAAAAAGGAAGGTCCTTAACTACTTGGTCGATGAAGCGTTGGAATGTCTGGGCTGCATTCCGTAGACCAAAAGGCTTCCGGACGAATTCAAACAGTCCAAAAGGTGTTGTGATCGCTGTTTTCGGAATGTCTGCCGGTTCCACAGGGATCTGGTGAAATGCCCGCACAAGGTCAATTCTCGAAAAAACGGTTGCGTTGCTCAATCCCTGTGAGAAATCCTGGATGTGTGGTATTGGGTAGCGATCCGGCAGAGTACGAACGTTGAGAGCCCTGTAGTCTCCGCAAGGGCGCCATTCCCCTGGGGCTGTTTTCGGGACCATATGGAGAGGTGAAGCCCATGGACTGTTCGAAGGGCGGATTATTCCCGCCTCCTGTAGCTTATTGAATTCAGCACGTGCTACCGCCAGTCGTTCCGGTGCCAGGCGGCGTGGTCTGGCGAAGGTAGGTGCTCCCGTTGTAGTAATGTGATGCGTAATCGTATGTTGCACCTCTGGTCGAGGGCTGGCGGGTTGGGTCACATCTTTGAATTCATCCAGGAGTGCTTGAAGTTCCGTAGATGCGACTGGGGTGACGATGTTAACTTGTGGTGAGGTACTAGGAGAGGCTCGAAGTACTGCACCTGCGGGATCCACCATAAGTCGATGGTGTTGCAGGAAATCCCATCCAAGAATGGGTTGTTCCACATCCGCTATGAGGAAAGTCCACGTAAAGCGACCCAGAGAGGCGAACTCGAGAACCAGGGCGCGGGTCCCATATGTACGGACGGACGTACCATTGGCGGCTCGTAAGTCCAAACCAGGAGTACGGGTTGGTTTGACCAGTGGGGGAGGCAACACACTAGCTGCTGCACCTGTGTCAACGAGGAAACGGCGTTTGGTTATGACGTCAGATATGTAGAGCAGTGTAGTGTTTGAAATGGCGGGGTCACTGGCCGTTAACAGTCCCCGCCGAAGTAGTTTCCCGACCAGGAACAAGGAGCCCTACAGTTGCGGGCTTGGTGTCCGAACTTCTGGTGGTAAGAACAAAGCTCTCCACGACGTTCTCGCTGTCGCCTAGAGACTGATACTGGATTCGCATGGTACGTCTTCCCTGGGTGGAAAAAACGCCGGTTCTGGAGGACGTCGAGTTGTTGGGTGTCTGTAGTCTGCTGTGTATCACTGAGGTGGGACAGCGTAGCGTTATCAGACGTCGTATGAAGCCGGTCTGCCAGTGTAGCCAGCTGGGCTAATGGGGTGTCGTCAGCCATACTGAATAGGGCCGGTTGAATGTGTTTTGGACAGAGTTGTATCCACAGTGATCTCACAATCTCGCTGGGGGCTGGACCAGTTGCAGTATGCATCACATACTGAATATGCCGCAGAAGCTGGGCTGGTGTTTTGTCTACTAACCTTTTGTCAGTGAGGAGTTGGTCCCTTTGTTGAATGCGGCGTTTCATTGCTGCCTGTAGAAGAGCGGCCTTCAATGCAGTGTACGTCCTGGTGTCCGGTGATGGTGCGGTGATGACAGCGGAGGCAGTGTGCATAGCCTCCGAGGTAAGTGTTGACAGGGTACAGGCATATCGGGCTTTCTCAGTCGAAATTTCGTGAAGGTCGAAAATAGCCTCCATCTGCATGAACCAAAATTCTGGCTCATCTGCGTTGTATGCTGGAAACCTGGTAGATAAATCCATGACGAAGATCTAGTTTGTGACTAGGTGTTCTTTTTCACTCACTGGGTCACCAATGTAACGGTTCTATTGTTACATAAAGTATGGTGACAAATAAACACAGACACTAAGATACTATATATATATTTGGTCGAATATACAGAAGTACACAGGTGATACGTTGGTGTGAGTTGAGCGCACTGAGCGTTGGTACAGTATCTCGCAAGTGTCTGCTCTAGACCACACTTGAAAGTAGACTAGTTAATGTTTGCTATTCTTGCTGCTTATATTGCTCGGGCAACACCTCACCGTGTTGCCCGGGCAACGCCTCACCTCATTCATCTCCAAAGGTTGACAGGAATATTAACACTATATTTGGAGCGAGTATATTATTGGGATAATCTACTCGCTACACAGTGTTTGCAGCCCTAACAGAAACCCACACAAAGGACTATCATGATGGTGAAATATGGATCTCAGAGTACAATCTTTTCAGATGTGATAGGAAACACCGGCTTCAGGGTGGGGTCAGCCTCTACATCAAAGACACACTCATCTGTACTGAGCTGCTAAACACCTCAAATGATATGGTGGAAGTGCTGATAATCAAAATAGAGATTCTAAATGTAGTTATTGTCCTTGTATATAAGTCACCGGAGGCAAGCCCTCAGCAGTTTAAAGACCAACTAATGAAAATAGAACACTGCTTGGAAAACCTCACAAATCCAGCTCCGAACATCATCCTGCTTGGGGACTTCAACCTACGGCACCTGAAATGGAAGCACCTGGCTAATACAGTAATATCAGAAAGAATACCAGGAAGTAGCCTAAATGAACAGGCACATGCAAATGACCTGCTACGGATGTGCGACAGGTTTGCCTTAAACCAGCAAATAGTAGAACCAACTAGGAAGGAGAACACGCTGGACCTCATTTTCACTAATAATGATGAATTGATCAGGAACATAATGATTACAAATACCTGTTACTCAGATCACAACTTAATTGAAGTTATGACAACCATGGGGAGTAGACCTTCAAAACCAGTCCAGGTTCCCGGTGGAGGAGATTTCAGCAAATTCAACTTCAATAATAAACAGATAAACTGGGAGCGAATAAACCAGGACTTCACAGAAATAAACTGGGAAGAACAGCTAGGAAATCCAAACCTGAACCAGTGCCTGGAAAAAATAAGCTCAGTAGCACTACAAATATGTTCAAACCGCATACCTCTAAGAAAAAAGAGGAAGAGATGCAGATTGGAACGGGAACGTCGTTCCCTATATAGGCGAAGAAAACGAATCGCGGAACAACTTGAGAGTCGCACCCTATCTCAAGAACGGCGAAGAAGGTTAGGTAGAGAAATAGAAACAATTGAACGGAAGCTACAAGAATCTTACAGAACCCAGGAGAGGCAAAGAGAGCAAAAGGCCATCAGTGAAATAGAAAGAAATCCGAAATATTTTTTCTCCTATGCAAAATCAAGATCAAAAACCACATCTAGTATCGGGCCCCTGCGAAAGGGAGATGGAACTTTCACCGATGACAACAAAGAAATGAGCGAGCTACTGAGGACGCAGTACGACTCTGTTTTCAGCGAGCCATTAAACACACTAAAGATTGATAACCCAAATGAATTTTTCATGGATACGATACCAACAGCAAATCATATATCAGACGTCACCCTATCCCCACTGGATTTTGAAGAAGCCATAAACAGTATGCCTATGCACTCTGCACCAGGCCCGGATTCTTGGAACTCCATATTCATAAAGAACTGTAAAAAAACACTATCGCAGGCCCTCCACATTCTGTGGAGAGACAGCCTAGATACTGGCGTTATTCCTGATATACTAAAAACAGCAGAGATAGCACCACTTCATAAAGGAGGAAATAAGGCAGAGGCAAAAAATTACAGACCGATAGTGCTAACATCGCCATCATAAAAATTTTTGAGAGTGCTAAGAAGTAAAATCACAAAATACATGGAATCACAGCAACTCCATAACCCCGGACAACATGGTTTCAGAACAGGGCGCTCTTGCCTGTCGCAGTTGCTGGACCACTATGATATGGCATTAGATGCTATGGAAGACAAACATAACGCGGATGTAATTTACACAGATTTCGCAAAAGCTTTTGATAAATGTGACCATGGTGTTATTGCACATAAAATACGTTCAAAAGGAATTACCGGAAAAATAGGCAGATGGATCTACAATTTCCTGACCAACAGAACCCAATGTGTAATAGTCAACAAAATAAAATCCAGCCCATCAACCGTGAAGAGCTCAGTCCCCCAGGGTACTGTGCTTGCTCCAGTACTTTTTCTCATCCTCATTTCGGACATAGACAAGAACACAACCTATAGCACTGTATCATCCTTTGCAGATGACACTAGGATCTTCATGAGAGTAGGCATCATAGAGGACACGGTGAACCTCCAGTCAGATGTAGATCAGGTCTTTCTATGGGCTACAGAAAATAATATGGTGTTTAACGAAGATAAGTTCCAGCTCATGCGCTATGGAAAAAATGAAAATATAAAAACGGAAACCACGTACAAAACTCAGGCAAATCATAACATAGAACGAAAAGGCAATGTAAAGGATCTGGGTGTACTCATGTCGGAAGACCTTACCTTTAAAGAACACAATAAAGTAGTCGTCACAACTGCAAGAAAAATGACAGGTTGGATAACAAGAACTTTTCACACTAGAGATGCTATACCGATGATGATACTTTTCAAAACGCTTGTGCTCTCTAGAGTGGAGTACTGCTGCACAATGACAGCACCTTTCAAAGCTGGAGAAATTACTGACCTGGAGAGCGTGCAGAGATCCTTTACTGCTAGAATCCACTCAGTAAAACATCTAAACTATTGGGACCGACTAAAGAGCCTAAAACTGTACTCCCTTGAGCGCAGGCTGGAGAGGTACATAATAATTTACACGTGGAAAATATTAGAGGGGCTGGTCCCAAACCTGCACACAGAAATAACATCACATGAGACCAGAAGACATGGCAGGATGTGTAGAATACCCCCGTTGAAAAAGAGGTGCAACTGGTACTCTGAGAGAGAACTCTTATCAACATCAGAGGTCCGAGACTGTTCAACACGCTTCCACTACACATAAGGGGCATAACTGGCCGACCCCTCACAATGTTCAAGAGAGAACTGGATAAGCACCTCCAAAGGATACCTGATCAACCAGGCTGTGACTCGTACGTCAGGCTGCGAGCAGCCGCGTCCAACAGCCTGGTTGATCAGTCCGGCAACCAGGAGGCCTGGTCGACGACCGGGCCGCGGGGACGCTAAGCCCCGGAATCACCTCAAGGTAACCTCAAGGTAAGGTTGATATACCACCACTGACAAAAAAGGCAACTGATGGATTGGACTTTTAAAATTTACACATGATACCAAAAAGTATTTATTGCATAGCAACAGTAGTCTCGTTACATGAGTTATTGGAGCCCCCCCACCACAATAGTTGTGAGCTATTAAGGTGTTAAAAAATATTAATTTATTACAGAATATGAACAAATATCTAGTTTATATTAAATTACTTAAAACACTAAACTATTTTCCTTCAGAGTTACACATGTCATGTCACGTGACACCCCCGCGACAAATAAGGAAAATTTCACCTGATTGGCCCATGACCCGGGACGGAAAGAGAATTTTTCTACTCGGCTCCTGATTGGTCAAAAAATCGCGCCCCGTTCTCTCCGCTCACCTCTGACCATTACAGAAAATGGAGCTGTGCCAAGGGCTCCCTATACTATTCAGTCATAGCATCATTAAAGTACTCCAAAAACTTCTATATTCGCTTTCAACTGTGTTTTTTGGTTTTAATCTATTGAACATTCACCCTTTGATCCATTCATAAGTAGGGACCCCCAAATTGATACCGTAGTACTCTGGTTACACCCCAGGCCAAATCGTGAATTTTGCTCATGCTATTAAATATCCAAAAACGTTTATATGCCTTTCACCAGTGTATTTTTTGGTTTGAATCTATTGAACATTCATCCTCTGTACCTTTCATAAGTAGGGACCCCCTTCTTAATGCCTTAGACTCATCTTAAAAGCATGCGACGTATCGAGAAAAAACAGGTTAGGATAGGGCACGAGTTGCTCAGGTACCCCCTGGGTGGTGGGCCCTGGGGACCCCTGGGGGGGACGGACCACCACCCCACCCCGCCAGCAAGCCAGGTGCGCGCCGACCGTGCCCTAACCTAACCGCTTAAAATAAGTTGTTGGTCGAATCCGCCCCCGGGACCCAAGTCGGCATGGAAGTGCCCAACCGTTTCTGAAAATTTTTATTCCCCATGTGTCTCCTTTTACACTACTGCGGAAGTAGATGCAGAATGTTCACTAGTGAGTCCCATTCTTCAACGGCTTTTCTAATCATTGTAGTCGCTGTGGAATATGCATCTAATGCAGTTGCTGTCGTTGAATTAATATTGGGTTTCATGTACAGTGCTTCAGTAGCTTTACTTTCCAGTAAGTAGTGCAATCGTGGCATCTCTGCTTCTGTTCCACAGATATGACACACTTTAACTATTGCGTTTATTACCTCCCAGCAGCACTTGTAACAAAGTCTGAGACTGTGTATGGCCACTGCAATGTATCTGGACATCTTTTAGTCAGGCTTGAAAGAGTAGTACCCAGTGGCTTGTTTGTACCATTTATTTATTTATTTATTTATTTATATATATACAAGAAGGTACATTGGGTTTGTGAGACTACATTGGATAGTACAGTATTTACATTCTTGTAAAGCCACTAGTACGCGCAGCGTTTCGGGCAGGTCCTTAATCTAGCAGATAATTTTAAGTAGGTAATTTCAATCAGAATTGATAAATGATAAAGATACATTACAAGAGAAAAATGAGATGAGAGAGATAAGTAGGTATATTAAAGCATATTGTTATATTAAAGCTCTGATTGATTACATTGACAGCTTGATTAGTAATTTAAACAAGGTTAATAGACACCATACAGCAGATTGACAGCACATATAAGACAGCAATGATCACAATGGTAAAGATGTTCAGATTGGGTACATAAAGATTGGGAGACTGGGTAGCAAAAGATACAGATAAACAAGATTTATAAACACCATACAACAGATTGGCAGCACATATAAGAAAACAGAATGATCACAATGGTAAAGATGTACAAATTGGGAACATAAAGGTTGGGAGATTGGGTAGCAATTGATACAGTGCAATTTTAAGGCAAAAAGTGAAAAACTATGAAGATGAAATTAGGTATTTTTTAGTATTGATTTTGAATGATGTAAAAGTTGGACAGCTTTTCAATTCAGTAGGGAGTGAGTTCCATAAACTGGGTCCCTTTATTTGCATAGAGTGTTTACACAGATTAAGTTTAACTCTGGGGATATCAAAGAGATATTTATTTCTGGTGTGGTGATAATGGGTCCTATTACATCTGTCCAAGAAGAGTTTCAGACAAGGATTTGCATTTAAGAACAGGGTTTTGTAAATGTAGTTGACACAAGAGAATTTGTGGAGTGAGATTATGTTTAGCATGTTTAGGGAGTTAAACAAGGGGGCTGTGTGTTGTCTGAAAGCAGAATTTGATATTATTCTGATAGCAGATTTTTGCTGGGTGATGATGGACTTGAGGTGGTTTGCAGTGGTTGAACCCCATGCACAGATACCATAGTTGAGATAGGGATAGATTAGTGCATAATATAGAGAGATGAGAGCAGAGTTAGGAACATAATATCTGATTTTGGAGAGTATACCAACTGTTTTAGAGACTTTCTTAGTTATGTGTTGTATGTGGGTACTGAAGTTGAGTCTCTTGTCTAGGAATATGCCAAGAAACTTTCCATCATTTTTATTGCTAATGTTTACATTGTCAATCTGAAGTTGAATTGCATTTGTAGATTTGCTTCCGAATAGGATGTAGTAGGTCTTTTCTATGTTAAGTGTTAGTTTGTTGGTTGACATCCATAAGTGGACTTTTTTTTAGTTCATTATTAACAACACCATTTAGTGTATGTGGGTTGGGGTTGGAGTAGATGAGGGTAGTATCATCAGCAAACAAAATAGGTTTCAGAATGTTAGAGACATTAGGCAGATCATTAATGTATATAAGAAAAAGAAGAGGTCCCAAGATGCTGCCCTCTGGCACTCCAACAGTTATTGGTAGAATGGGAGAGGTTATATTATTGATGGCTACACATTGGTGTCTATCACTAAGATAGGATTGGATATAGTCCAGTGCATGGCCTCGGATTCCATAATGATGGAGTTTACTTAAGAGGTAGTCATGATTAACAGTATCAAAGGCCTTTCTCAGGTCAATGAAGAGTCCAATTGGAAACTCATTTTTGTCAAGAGCTGAGTAAATTAAATCAAGGAGACTAATAATTGCATCGTTGGTACTCTTTTGAGAGCGGAAGCCAAACTGACAGGGGCTAAGAATGTCGAATTTTACGAGATAGGAGTAGAGCTGTTTATAGATAATTTTTTCAAATATTTTTGATAGTATGGGAAGGTTCGATATTGGTCTATAGTTGTTTATGTCTGACGGATTACCTCCTTTATGAACTGGCGTTACTCTTGCTTCTTTAAGGATATCAGGGAAGGTATGACACTCAAGGGATTTGTTGAACAGCAGAGCTATAGGTGGCGCAAGGGCATGGGAGGCGCTCTTGTATACAATGGATGGGATTTCACTGATGTTCCCAGCTTTGGTTTTTAGTGAGTGTATGATGGACACAACATCTGACGGGCTGACTGGTGAGAGGTGAAGAGTGTTTGGATAGCTGCCTGAGTGATATGTGTCTGAGTCTGTGGGATTTTACTTGCAAGGTTAGCACCAATCGATGAAAAGAAGCTTAAATTCATTCGCCATTTCTAAGTCAGATGACAGTGTAAGGCCATCCTTAGAGAGTGTTATCTGGTTGTGGGAGTGTTGTTTATTTCCCAGGATGTTAGAGATGGTATTCCATGTGCTTTTCATGTTGCCTTTTGCTTCTTTGAATCTAGTCTCATAATATGAAAGTTTTGCTTTTCTTATGATACTGGTAAGCACTGACGAGTACCTTTTAACTACTTCCACTGAAACTAGGCCACTCCTAAATTTCTTTTCGTATTCATGTTTTTTGTTGATTGATTTAATTATGCCACTTGTGAGCCACGGGTTATTTTTTCTTTTATCAGTTACTTGTTTGGGAAGGAGGGGACAGTGAGTGTTGTAGAGGCTTAGAGTTTTGGAGAGAAAGAGGTTAGTTGATGAGTTTATATCCTGTGAATTATTAAATTCAGATTCCCAGTTAATATTGTGGAGAGCATTAGAGAGATTGCCTAAAGCTGATTCACTATGTAGCCTGAATGAAAGTTTTTTGGTTTCTGGTGGTGATGTGTCAATGTTTGCTGAGAGGAAAGTAGGATAGTGGTCAGTTGTTCTGTCATAAATTACCCCAGATGTAAGGGGAGCTGTTATATTAGTCCATAGGTGATCCAGGGTAGTGGCAGATGTTTGAGTGACTCGGGTGGGCTTGGTGATTGTGGGGATTAACATACAGGAGTGCATGCTGTTACGGAAATAGTCAACTTGAGGGTTGTTTTGAAGACCCAGGTCAATATTGAAATCACCTCCCAGAATGATGTGATTTTTGTTGAGATTGTTATTTATGATAAGATTCCTTACATTGTCAGAGAATAAAGCTATGTTGGTATTAGGAAATCTATAGATGGCACCGATTATCAGGGAGGATTTAAGGGATTTACTGGAGAACTTGGCAAAGGTATATTCACAAAAGTCGTCTCTATCACTAATGACACTATTGCAAGTGAAGGTATCTTTGTAATATATTGCTGTACCGCCACCTTTTTTATTAGGCCTGCAGTTATGAATGGCTTTATAACCAGCTAAATTGTAGAGTTGGGTATAGTCATTACTTAGCCAAGTTTCTGTTAAAATGATGAAAGATAATTTAGTACCTAGTGCTGTAAGAAGTGCATTTATATCAACAAAATGTTTACCAAGTGACCTAACATTTTGGTTGTAAACTGATAAGCAGGTGCTATTTAGGAGTTTGTTTTTTGCAAGATTTGCTGTGTAATACCTGCAATAATGATGATCAATGTGCTGATTTGTGTGGATATGGGACAGAAGATTTCGATCAGGATCAATATCAGTAAGCATATAGATAAGATAATGTCACGATACAATAAGATAAGCAATTACAGGAACAGATGAAAACTAAATCTGCTGTAAAATAGAAAGTAATTATAGCAAAACACAACAATATAATAATATAACAATACAATAAGAGCTTACAAAGTATTGAGTCTGCTAAAATTAGAGAATAATTATGGCAAAACACAACAATAAATGCAAGTAAACAAAAGAATTGAAACAATTAGAGGTAGAATAAAAGTCACTAGATAGCCATGGAGGATACACAAGTTTGGTGGAGAGAACAAAAAATCAGTAGACTCTGTCAAGATGAATATATAAAAAAAAATTTGACAAATGATAATTGTAAAGTAAAATAATCTTAAAGATAATAAATTTTAATTAGCTTAGTTTTAACCTATAATTAGAATAAACTTAATTAAAAGAACAAAATGAGATAAATAATTGATTTCAATAAATGACATAGATCAATACAATTAAATTTACAATATAAATGGAATAGGGTAAGATTAGATTTAAGAGTAAAATTTTACAATGAAACTGAGGTAGATGCTTGCATAAGTGCATGGAGTGTCGGAAAATCCGACACCATTTAATATATCATATACAGACAGATAATAATAGCTGCTGTATTACCAACAAGTTACCCATAGAAAACGTAACTTGTAGTGGAATTACCGTCTAAAGAAAACGGGATATCATCACCACATACTATTATAATTCACCAGCTATTCTGCTGGGAATTATTCTTAAATACATTGGTCTTTGGACTTTACCATCATAAAACATCTCATATAAATTAACTTAATTATCAATATTAAAGTAGAGTAAATGTGACTCTTCTATCACTTTCTGTCATGTGGACAATGTAAGCCAGGCGTCAGGGTGAGGAAGGAGGGCAGCCATTGTTGATACTAGACCAGAGGCTCACAGGGAGCAAATTCGGCTCCTGTTAAATTTACTTGGACATAGTGTTATGGAAACCAAAGGTGTACCATTTTCAACACGCTGTCATCAAATCAAGTTAAGTGTTCTTTCCGAAACCCATTATCTATCATTAGTGGCCATTAATGTCATTGGGTAGAGTTAGCCGGTTAGAGCACGATATAGCCTCAAACTAAAGGTAATTAAGCCAGGTCTTTATTGTTCCAAGTACAGTGTTTTCTCTGAAATACTTGTCATATATAGGATTCTGGCTTTACAGCTAGCGCCCTTTTAACAGGTCAAGACGAGGAAGCAAGGCTTTGTGCATCAGTTACTGGGTGATGGAAGCTACCTCAAAGAGGATAATTTGGTGTCTACACCCTAGTTATACCTGGTGGACTAACCTGCTGTACTATAAGATAAGGAACCTCTTCAATGTATGTAGTCTATTACTGTAGTTTGATTGGCTGCATATATAAATTTAATAAACCCCCCTAATGTGTAGAGGATCGATTTGTGAGATTATGAGATTATTGCAGAAATACAGTCCACTTATCATTATACAAATTGCTATCGAAGTATATAAATTAACGTAAATATAAATTCTATATATATTCATATAAATTAAATAAATATAAATCTCACAGGTCGGTTCCCACATGGAGACTTGATGGATTATTTAGGAAATTATATGAATGAGAGAACATTAGGTAAATGGTAAGAGAGAGACAGCAACTTAGACAAAGTTAGATTAAGTTAGGTTAGGCTCAGAACTGAACGAGTTATTTTAAGTACTGGCATTGGTCGGGTACCATATTGCAGTGGATCATCTTTCTGCTACTTTGGCTCTGTGGTGACTTTTGATAGTTGGCAACGTTTTCTTCTTGATTTGCTCCTTAATCTGAGAAAAAACTTAGAGGTATTTGAGCCTGCACAATAGGTAGAGCAGTGGCAGTTTTTGCTAGTGAGGCTGCATTTTCATTACCATCTATGCCAATGTGACTTGCTACCCAATTTAGGGTGATTGACAACCCTACATTATAGGCTTCTTTGTTGACCAGACCACAACCTAGAAGGTGAAGGGACGACGACGATTCGGTCCGTCCTGGACCATTCTCAAGTCGATTGTGAGAATGGTCCAGGACGGACCGAAACGTCGTCGTCCCTTCACCTTCTAGTGTGTGGTCTGGTCAACATAATTTAGCCACGTTATTGTGACTCATCGCCTGCATAGGCTTCTTTTCCTATATGTTTGATTTCTGTGAGGAGTCTCTGTGATCTCTGTGCTGACTAGATAACAATGCCTGTAGCGAAGATTTAGTCGGTATGAATGATGATATCATGTAAATTATTCTCAATTGTATAGTATATGGCCTCCTTCAGGGCATATAATTCTGTTTGCAAATGTTGAGCACCCACTTTTAATTATCCAGTAAGCTTCATGGTTGTTAGTGTAAACTGCTGCCCCTGCAGAACCTTTTTCTTGATCAACTGATCCATCTGTGAAGATGAGTCGTTGTAGGTCTTGAGATTGTTTCCATTTGTTGTTCTATGACTGCTTTGAGCCTCTGCAAGTCACATGCTAACTTTTTAACGGTAATCCTTCAATGATTTTCTTCAGATTCGATTCTTCCCATGGTGAAGGCTGCCGAAAGTATCTATATGGTCTATCTATCTATCTATGTTTTTAAAGGTTCATTTCAAGTCCACTTTCTCTAGAATCTTGACCAGATTATCTATCCATGCACTTGTTCTATATTGAAGGTTTCTCTGAAGCGATCTGTGTATGCTATCTTTGATTGACAGTCAGGCAGTGGTTTTAACAAGTTTTGCTCTTCTGGTGGCTATCCTTTGATCCTGCTTTCTAATGCTGGTAAGTTGGTTTTCATTCTTAGTCTCTCGACGCGTCCGTATAGGTGCTCCCAGCAATGTTCTGTGAGCATCATTTTGAGACACTTCCAGTTTCTCCCATTGATTATCATTGAGGGATGTAAGAGCAGGAGCAGCGATAACTGTTCTAATAAACAATAAATATCATCGTAAATAACTGCTTGAACGTAGTACATTTTGAGCACTGGTAGAGATGCACCATCTCTAAGACGTGTCAGGGAGCGCAAAACTGGGGTTTCTGGTTTTACAACGTTGCCGAATATATTCAATTTCTTGAGTGAATTTCAACTGCCTGTCTATTATGACTCCTAGGTATTGAAAAGAGGTAACCCACTCAATTTCATGAACTTGTATTGTGATTCTGATGTCTTGTTCTCATTTTAACGGCCATTGTTTTAGTTTTATTGCTCTTTATTTACACTGCTATGCGTTCCGCTTCCCTGCTGATATTATCTAGGCATTTTTGTGCAGGGTTCCTGGCGCCTTTGCCATTGATGATGAACACAAAGTCGTCTGCATAGTTAAGAAGTTTGGCTTTTGGTAACTTGAGCTTTATGAATTGTTCCACGAGACAGTTGAAGAGGAAAGCGCTTCAAATCAAATCAAATGTTTATTTAGGTAAGGTACATACATACAAGAGAGTATTCCTCCCTGCGGAGTTCAATTTTCCAGCCTCTTTGAGGTCGATTTTTTTTTTGGGGGGGGGGGGAATTTGTCTTTAGCTTCTCGGTTAAGCAGGCTTTCTTTGGCAAAGGCAAGAGCGTGTCCTTTAATTTCCTTTTCCACAAGGCAGCACAGTGTAGCTGGAGCCTTGGCTAACTTGAAGGCTTTTTCTAGGTTTAGAAATATAAGGATTCCAGGTTGGTCATTGATTTGATCCAGGAAGGAGGTAAGGATTTCTGTGGTTCCAACACCTTTTCTGTAAGCAAACATATTTTGTTGTAGTGGATTGGCTTTCCATTCAATTCGATTAAGAGCCTTCTTTCTGCGGTTTTGGACAGACAGCTTGTTAATGAGATGGGTCTTGGATTTCCAAGGTCTTTAGGTTTTGGAATGGGAACTATAATTGCACTGTTCCAAGAGTGGTCGAGCTCATGTCACCCATACTTCGTTGGTGAGATTCAAGAAGGCTTCTTCACCCTTTTCTCCTAGCTTGGCCAGCATGTTGTGATTTTGTTCTCACCTGGATCTGTGTTATTAGTTTTTTTGTAGCTCTCCTGAGTTCTTTCAGATTGAATGGTTGGTCTAGTTCGTCAGGTAAGGCTAAAGCATCATCTATTTTTTCCAATCTTGCTTCTTTGTCTTTGTTGGTGAGTCAGAGTTACTTGAGGAAGTTTAGTAGAACTGGCTCTTGAAGCAAATAGATTTGCTAACCTTTCTGCTTCTTGCTCTGGATGAACATGTGGCAGAGCAGGAGGCGATTTGCCTTTGGCAATGTTGATCTGTCTCCAAATGTCGCCCAAGGATGTATGCTGATTTAGTTTGGCACACCACTCGAGCCATTTTCTTTGATTTTGGCTGTTTCTTCGTGCACTTGATTTCGGACAGCTCTAACAAGTCCTAGATTAGCTTCGGTTCTATCTCTTCTGAAACTCTTTCGTGCACAATTTAGTCTGTTATGTAGATCTTTGATCCTATAATAGTAATACCAGTGGTCCTTATGTTGTTGGGTAATTGTTTTCCTCTTGTGGATGGCGTGATTTGCTGCTCTGTCTTGCATTTACTAAATCTTTTTCCATTTCTTCAGTGTTGTCAGGAGGAGTGTAGTTTTGGTGCCAAGTTTCGAGAGCTTCCTGAAACTGTCCAATTTGCTTTGATAAAGTCCCATCCGGGCTCGGGAACTGGAGGTCTGGGAGGTAATGCAATATTAATAACTGTTTTTGTAGTAACGGAGTCGCTAGGCAGAACATGGTCAACTGGCCAATGTCAACTCATAAATACTGGTGGAGACAAACGTGAGATCAAGCACCCCACCCCCACCAATGTGGGTTGGTTCCGTCGAGTTTCAACCAACGGAAACGGTTGAAACCGTTCAATCATTTTCCTGGTTGAACACCAGAAAAACGATGTTTTCCTTTTCCTCCATGATGACGTCGATGTGAGCAACATCAGAGTTCGCCGTCAAGAGGGCCAGAATCTCGGCCTTGGTGTAGGTTCCTCGGAACTGAACCTTGATCCAGTGGAACATGGTGCTGTTTGGCTAGCACCAGGAGCGAAGACAAAGCCCAAGTCGTTCAGCTGACTCCCCCTTCATCGGGTCGCAGTGCCGATGGAAGAAAGCTTTCTATCTGGATAGTGTTCTGAACGCTACTTCACATCAATGAGAAACCTTTTCCTTTTCCTTTCCATACCTTTTCTCAGAGCAGCTGAGAAAAGGTATGAAAATGATATAGCTAATAAAGCCAAGACCGAACCAAAGCTACTACAATCACATCAGGAGGAAGACAACAGTGAAGGAACAGGTGATGAAACTTAGGGTGGGCGAGGACAGGTACACAGAGAATGACAAAGAGGTGTGTGAAGAACTCAACAAAAGGTTCCAAGAGGTCTTTACAATAGAACAGGGAGAAGTCACGGCGCTAGGAGAGGTGGCAGCAAACCAGGTGACCTTGGAAAGGTTCGAAATTACAAGAGATGAGGTCAAGAAGCACCTATTGGAGCCTGATGTGAGAAAAGCTGTTGGGCCGGATGGAATCTCACCATGGGTATTGAAAGAGTGTGCAGGAGCACTTTGCTTGCCACTCTCCATAGTGTATAGTAGGTCACTGGAAACGGGAGACCTACCAGAAGTATGGAAGACTGCTAATGTAGTACCAATATTTAAAAAGGGTGACAGACAAGAGGCACTGAACTACAGGCCAGTGTCCTTAACTTGTATACCATGCAAGGTGATGAAGAAGATTGTGAGAAAAAACCTAGTAACACATCTGGAGAGAAGAGACTTCGTGACAACCCATCAACATGGGTTCAGGGAGGGTAAATCTTGCCTTACAGGCTTGATAGAATTCTACGATCAGGTGACAAAGATTAAGCAAGAAAGAGAAGGATGGGCGGACTGCATTTTTTTGGACTGTCGGAAAGTCTTTGACACAGTACCCTATAAAAGGTTGATGCATAAGCTGGAGAAACAGGTAGGAGTAACTGGTAGGGAGCTCCAGTGGATAAGGGAGTACCTAAGCAATAGAAAGCAGAGAGTTATAGTGAGGGGTGAGACCTCAGAATGGCGTGAAGTCACCAGTGGAGTCCCACAGGGCTCTGTGCTTGGACCTATCCTGTTTCTGATGTACGTTAATGATCTCCCAGAGGGTATAGACTCATTCCTCTCAATGTTTGCTGACGACGCCAAAATTATGAGAAGGATTAAGACAGAGGACAGCTTGAGGCTTCACTAAGACCTGGACAAGCTGCAGGAATGGTCGAACAAATGGCTGTTAGAGTTTAATCCAAGCAAATGTAATGTAATGAAGATAGGGGTAGGAAGCAGGAGACCAGATACAAGGTATTACTTGGGAGATGAAATACTTCAAGAGTCAGAGAGAGAGAAAGACCTGGGGGTTGATATCACGCCAGACCTGTCCCCTGAAGCTCATATCAAGAGGATAACACCAGCAGCATATGACAGGTTGGCTAACATAAGAACGGCCTTTAGAAACTTGTGTAAGGAATCTTTCAGAACATTATATACCACATATGTCGGACCAATCCTGGAGTATGCGGCTCCAGCATGGAGTCCATATCTAGTCAAGCATAAGACTAAACTGGAAAAAGGTTCAAAGGTTTGCCACCAGACTAGTACCCGAGCTGAGAGGTATGAGCTACGAAGAGAGACTACGGGAATTGAACCTCACTTCGTTGGAAGACAGAAGAGTTAGGGGGGACATGATCACCACATTCAAGATTCTCAAGGGAATCGACAGGGTTGATAAAGACAGGCTATTTAACACAAGGGGCACACGCACTAGGGGACACAGGTGGAAACTGAGTGCCCAAATGAGCCACAGAGATATTAGAAAGAACTTTTTTAGTGTCAGAGTGGTTGACAAATGGAATGCATTAGGAAGCAATGTGGTGGAGGCTGACTCCATACACAGTTTCAAGTGTAGATATGATAGAGCCCAATAGGCTCAGGAACCTGTACACCTGTTGATTGACGGTTGAGAGGCGGGACCAAAGAGCCAGAGCTCAACCCCCGCAAGCACAACTAGGTGAGTACCTGCAACAGATCTTGAAACAACAACTGAATTTAATAGCTTCTTTTCATCGATTTGTGCTAACCTTGCCCGAAAAATCCCAGAGACTCAGACATATGTTACCACATATCTTTCAGGCAGCTATCCAAACTCTCTTCTCTCTCCGGTCAGCCCTACAGATGTTGTGTCCATCATTCACTCGCTAAAAACCAAAGCTGGGAACATTAGTGAAATACCATCGATGGTATACAGGAGTGCCCCCCCATGCCCTTGCACCACCCATAGCATTGCTGTTTAATAAATCCCTAGTGTGTCATACCTTCCCTGATATCCTTAAAAAAGCAAGAGTAACGCCAGTTCATAAAGGAGATAACACGGCAGACATAAATAATTACAGACCCATATCAAATCTACCTATATTATCAAAAATATTTCAATTTTTTTTTACAAACAGCTCTACTCCCTTATAAAATTCAATATACTAAGTCCTTGTCAGTTTGGCTTCCGCTCCGAAAAGAGTACCAATGATGGTATTGTTAGTCTGCTTGACTTAATCTTCTCAGCCCTCGACAAAAGTGAGTTTCCAATTGGACTCTTCATTGACCTAAGAAAGGCTTTTGATTCTGTTAACCATAACTACCTCTTACTTAAACTCCACCAATATGGAATCCGTGGCCTTGCCCTGAACTATATCCGATCCTATCTTAGTAACAGACACTATAATATGTAGCCAGCAATGATATAACCTCCCCCACTCTACCAATAACTGTATGGGTGCCACAGGGCAGCATCCTAGGACCCTCCTGTTTCTTATATACATCAATGATCTCCCTAATGTCTCTAACATACTTAAACCTATATTGTTTGCTGATGATACTACTCATCTACTTTGACCCAACCCACTCATGTTAAATAAGGTTGTAAACAATTAATTAAAAAAAGTCTACTTGTGGATGTCAACCAACAAACTCACACTAAACATAGAAAAGACCTACTACATCTTATTTGGAAGCAAATCAACAAATGCAATTCAGCTTCAGATAGATAATGTAAACATTAGCAATAAAAATGATGGAAAGTTCCTTGGCCTGTACTTAGACAAGAGACTCAACTTCAGCACCCATATACAACACATAACTAAAAAGGTTTCTAAAACAATTGGTATACTCTCTAAGATACTCTCTAAGATCAGATATTATGTACCCTACTCTGCTCTCCTCTCACTCTATTATGCACTTATCTATCTCTATCTTACTTATGGTAGCTGTGCTTGGGGTTCAACCTCTGCAAACTACCTCAGGCCCATCATCATCCAGCAAAAATCTGCTATCAGGACAATAACTAACTCTACCTTCAGACAACACACAGCTCCTCTGTTTAAATCCCTAAACATGCTAAACATAAATTCAGTTCACACATTCTCCTGTGTAAATTACGTTTATAAAACCCTTTTTCTAAGTGCAAACCCTGTTCTGAAACTCTTCCTGGACAGATGTAATAGAACACATGCCCACCACACCAGACATAAATATCTCTTTGATATCCTCAGTCAAACTTAATCTATGTAAACACTCTATGTAAATAAAGGAACCTAGTCTATGGAACTTACTCCCAAATGATTTGAAAAGCTGTCCAACTTTTGCCATATTCAAAAATAAAACCAAAAAGTACTTAATTTCATCTTCATAGTTTTCTACCATGGGCTTTATCTTCACACTGTATCTAGTGCTACTCAATCCCCCAATACTTGTACCTAAGCCATATTACTTTTACATTGTAATCTTAGATATCATTTGATATCATGGTTGTTGTATTGAGTGCATTTTCTACTGCATTATTCCTTGAAACTTTTCCTCGAAATGATCCTCATATTGTGCTTCAGTGAACCAATGTATAACCCTGAAATGCTATTCTCATGTACCTAGTAATCCTTGTTTCTTTATTGTGTATTATTCTGATCTGCTTTTGTGTCAATATTTCTTCAAATTACCTGTAAACATTTTTGTTGATTTTACTGTAATTATTTTACTTAAAATTGTCTGTACCTGTAAAGAAAAGCTATAAAATACCTGGTAACATTCTTTATCAATTTTACTATTAATTTATCAAAAAAAAAAAAAAACTGTTAGTTTAAAGACTTACCCGAAACGCTATGGGTGCTACATACGGGCTCTCCATAGCCCGTGTTACTTGGAACTTTTTGTTCCAGGTAGCAAATCTTTAACAACAACAACATATGCGTGCTAGTGGCTTTACAAGAATGTTAATTCAACTTATTTTTAAATTCTCTGTTAACCTCCATTGTAACTTCTTGTAAAAAAAATTATAAAAATAAAATAATAAAAATAACAAAACTATTTATGATGGGTTCAAGCGACGATTGAGTAGTGCGCAAAGCGTCCCTCACCTGTGACGTCACAGCGTCATCCGCCGCCAGGAACATCAACAAAGCGGTCAGTTTGTGGTCCGTGCAGTCAGCAAGAAGACAAACACTTCATGCAGTCACGCAAATATTATCGTAAGTAAACACTTACATTTTATAATAATATTAGATTCTGGTGCTGGCTATAGTGCTGGTGTATTGAGAGGTGAGGGGCAGTTGTGATATATTAAGAGGTGAGGAGCAGTGGTGGTGTATTGAGAGGTGAGGGGCAGTGGTGGTGTATTGAGAGGTGAGGGGCAGTGGTGGTGTATTGAGAGGTGAGGGGCAGTGGTGGTGTATTGAGAGGTGAGGGGCAGTGGTGGTGTATTGAGAGGTGAGGGGCAGTGGTGGTGTATTGAGAGGTGAGGAGCAGTGGTGGTGTATTGAGAGGTGAGGAGCAGTGGTGGTGTATTGAGAGGTGAGGGGCAGTGGTGGTGTATTGAGAGGTGAGGGGCAGTGGTGGTGTATTGAGAGGTGAGGAGCAGTGGTGGTGTATTGAGAGGTGAGGGGCAGTGGTGGTGTATTGAGAGGTGAGGGGCAGTGGTGGTGTATTGAGAGGTGAGGGGCAGTGGTGGTGTATTGAGAGGTGAGGGGCAGTGGTGGTGTATTGAGAGGTGAGGGGCAGTGGTGGTGTATTGAGAGGCGAGGGGCAGTGGTGGTGTATTGAGAGGCGAGGGGCAGTGGTGGTGTATTGAGAGGCGAGGGGCAGTGGTGGTGTATTGAGAGGCGAGGGCCAGTGGTGGTGTATTGAGAGGCGAGGGGCAGTGGTGGTGTATTGAGAGGCGAGGGCCAGTGGTGGTGTATTGAGAGGCGAGGGCCAGTGGTGGTGTATTGAGAGGCGAGGGCCAGTGGTGGTGTATTGAGAGGCGAGGGCCAGTGGTGGTGTATTGAGAGGCGAGGGCCAGTGGTGGTGTATTGAGAGGCGAGGGCCAGTG
Source organism: Procambarus clarkii (assembly GCF_040958095.1). NCBI lineage: Eukaryota > Metazoa > Arthropoda > Malacostraca > Decapoda > Cambaridae > Procambarus > Procambarus clarkii. The sequence goes on from NC_091161.1 coordinate 42,712,368, forward strand.
GTGGTGTATTGAGAGGCGAGGGCCAGTGGTGGTGTATTGAGAGGCGAGGGCCAGTGGTGGTGTATTGAGAGGCGAGGGCCAGTGGTGGTGTATTGAGAGGCGAGGGCCAGTGGTGGTGTATTGAGAGGCGAGGGCCAGTGGTGGTGTATTGAGAGGCGAGGGCCAGTGGTGGTGTATTGAGAGGCGAGGGCCAGTGGTGGTGTATTGAGAGGCGAGGGCCAGTGGTGGTGTATTGAGAGGCGAGGGCCAGTGGTGGTGTATTGAGAGGCGAGGGCCAGTGGTGGTGTATTGAGAGGCGAGGGCCAGTGGTGGTGTATTGAGAGGCGAGGGCCAGTGGTGGTGTATTGAGAGGCGAGGGCCAGTGGTGGTGTATTGAGAGGCGAGGGCCAGTGGTGGTGTATTGAGAGGCGAGGGCCAGTGGTGGTGTATTGAGAGGCGAGGGCCAGTGGTGGTGTATTGAGAGGCGAGGGCCAGTGGTGGTGTATTGAGAGGCGAGGGCCAGTGGTGGTGTATTGAGAGGCGAGGGCCAGTGGTGGTGTATTGAGAGGCGAGGGCCAGTGGTGGTGTATTGAGAGGCGAGGGCCAGTGGTGGTGTATTGAGAGGCGAGGGCCAGTGGTGGTGTATTGAGAGGCGAGGGCCAGTGGTGGTGTATTGAGAGGCGAGGGCCAGTGGTGGTGTATTGAGAGGCGAGGGCCAGTGGTGGTGTATTGAGAGGCGAGGGCCAGTGGTGGTGTATTGAGAGGCGAGGGCCAGTGGTGGTGTATTGAGAGGCGAGGGCCAGTGGTGGTGTATTGAGAGGCGAGGGCCAGTGGTGGTGTATTGAGAGGCGAGGGCCAGTGGTGGTGTATTGAGAGGCGAGGGCCAGTGGTGGTGTATTGAGAGGCGAGGGCCAGTGGTGGTGTATTGAGAGGCGAGGGCCAGTGGTGGTGTATTGAGAGGCGAGGGCCAGTGGTGGTGTATTGAGAGGCGAGGGCCAGTGGTGGTGTATTGAGAGGCGAGGGCCAGTGGTGGTGTATTGAGAGGCGAGGGCCAGTGGTGGTGTATTGAGAGGCGAGGGCCAGTGGTGGTGTATTGAGAGGCGAGGGCCAGTGGTGGTGTATTGAGAGGCGAGGGCCAGTGGTGGTGTATTGAGAGGAGAGGTACTGTGCTGCACATACAGTATATAAAAACAGCATAATATTTTAATCACAAGCAGGGTTTCCTAATGGCTCCTTGAGACTTATGTGCAAAGTACTTAACCCAGTTATAAGTTCCAAATCATGTGTGTCGTATTATTAAACATCTCTTTAGAAAGCTGATTTATGTTATTTCTTAGTGTTCACTACTACTAGGTAATGATAAATATATATCTCGCTGATATATTATTAATTATATTCAGCTATTGCAGATGATTTTGATGCTGCAAACCGGAGATGCATAGCTGCGGAAGACACGTCTGAAGTGGAAACTTAAAACGAAGCTTCAGATATGAAGCAAAGAATGCCAAGAATAACAAATGTAAGCATTGAAAACCTAGTTCAGTAATGAAAAAATTTCACAAAATTGACATACTGTGCATTATTTCATCTCATTGTCAATCATATTTAATGATTTTTTTTATGGAGTAATCTTTGCTATGTTAATAGTGCTCGTTGTGTGTCTGCAGGTACATTCATTGTGTGTATGATGCCAGGTGTTAAAGTATTATTTCTTACTCGTTCATGCTCTCATTTAGACGTTTGGCCTCGATGAGGTTCAGTCTTGTGACTGGTGTGTGACACGTTTCTGTTGAAATGTAGTCTTTTCGAGACTACATTTCAAATATTACCTAACACATATGGCTACTCCCTCTCCTTGTCTAATATATCTATCTGTGTGAAATAGATTAAATCCATTTATTTGATATTCATCTAATAGTTCTCTATTTTCTACATTCATCCATGTTTTGGTAAGTGCAATAATATGTATTGTTTCATTGCAGATAAGAGATTCTAGATCGTTCCAGATTTCCAAAGTACTGAAACGCACACCATACAGGCTTGGTGGATCTCGGTGCAAGGTAAAATAATTTATTTACTTGTACAGTACAGAGCACCACTTGGTTTCCGAACTTTAGTTATCCGAAACTTCCAGTTTCCCGATTGGGGTTGGGGAGTCATGCTACCCGAACAAAGTTCGGGTAGGAAGGGGTCCGCCAAGCGTCACGCCGGCTTGTTGTGGTGGGTGGGAGATGGTCCAGTTTGCCCGCTGTGACTTCACAGATTCACGGCCTATTATTCCTATTATTTTGAATTGCCATAAGGCTGGAATGTTCATTCTGTGCTTTTGTTTTAAATATCTGCACAATCAAGAAACATCTGTGCACCATGTTGACTCCAAATGCACGCATTGCATCAGTGATGGCTGACTGGTGGGTGGATGGACGATGGAGTTTAGGTGGGAGGCAGTATGAATGAGGGGGGGGGGAGAATCAGTGAGAGAGGGGGAGAGAGAGATGCTAGGAGGGAGGGGGAGGTAGGGAGAGATGTTAGGAGGTAGGGAGAGATGCTAAGAGGGAGGGGGAGGTAGGGAGAGATGCTAGGAGGTAGGCAGGAAGGGATGGAAGTAGTGAGAATTAGGGAGGGAAAGGCAGGCTGGCAGGCACAGGCAGGCAGGCACAGGCAGGCAGGCACAGGCAGGCAGGCAGGCAGGCAGGCAGGCGCAGCAGGGAGTGAGTGGTAGTCACGCGGTTGAACCGCGTGACCTTGAGAGATGGGATGTAGGGGGGCGGGTGGTTTGTTGGTGGTGGGGGTGAGACCGGCTCATTCTCGAAGATAAGCCTAACACACACTACCCGTTAGCATGATGGCAGGGAGGGAGGCAGGCTGGCTGGAAAGGAAGCAGGCTTGCAGGCTGGGAAGGAGGCAGGCAGGCAGGCTGGGAAGGAGGCAGGCAGGCAGGCAGGCTTGCAGGCTGGGAAGGAGGCAGGCAGGCTTGCAGGCTGGGAAGGAGGCAGGCAGGCTTGCAGGCTGGGAAGGAGGCAGGCAGGCTGGGAAGGAGGCAGGCAGGCAGGCAGGCTTGCAGGCTGGGAAGGAGGCAGGCAGGCAGGCAGGCTTGCAGGCTGGGAAGGAGGCAGGCAGGCTTGCAGGCTGGGAAGGAGGCAGGCAGGCAGGCAGGCTTGCAGGCTGGGATGGAGGCAGGCAGGCTTGCAGGCTGGGAAGGAGGCAGGCAGGCAGGCAGGCTTGCAGGCTGGGAAGGAGGCAGGCAGGCAGGCAGGCTTGCAGGCTGGGAAGGAGGCAGGCAGGCAGGCAGGCTTGCAGGCTGGGAAGGAGGCAGGCAGGCAGGCAGGCTTGCAGGCTGGGAAGGAGGCAGGCAGGCAGGCTTGCAGGCTGGGAAGGAGGCAGGCAGGCTTGCAGGCTGGGAAGGAGGCAGGCAGGCAGGCAGGCTTGGAAGGAGGCAGGCAGGCAGGCAGGCTTGCAGGCTGGGAAGGAGGCAGGCAGGCAGGCAGGCTTGCAGGCTGGGAAGGAGGCAGGCAGGCTTGCAGGCTGGGAAGGAGGCAGGCAGGCAGGCAGGCTTGCAGGCTGGGAAGGAGGCAGGCAGGCTTGCAGGCTGGGAAGGAGGCAGGCAGGCAGGCAGGCAGGCTTGCAGGCTGGGAAGGAGGCAGGCAGGCAGGCTTGCAGGCTGGGAAGGAGGCAGGCAGGCTTGCAGGCTGGGAAGGAGGCAGGCAGGCAGGAAGCGATATATGGGTGTTGAAGTGAACCATGAACCACGTGACCTTTGAGTGTGTGTGTGTGTGTGTATGGGTTTGGGGTGGGGGGAGAGGGGGAGGTGTATTGGTGGTGGGGGAGGGACCGGCTGACTCCGTAAGCCTAACCACACTCCACAGACCTGTGACCCAGATTTGTTTCTTAAATGTACAGTACATCATCGTATATTTTAGGCAGGATGTGCCTGCAGGCTGGCAGGAAACATCCAGAGGATGTTTGCCAGACGTCTTAATAATCAGTTAGGAACAATTAAGGACTTTTATAAAGCGGATCAGGACTTCACTTATTGGTGAGTACAAACAAAACACAGTCGCATTTACGCTATGAACCTGTCGATTTTTTCCCCTAGAGTTTTTCGTGAATTTTTTCGGAAAAATTTCTTTTTACATTTCTAGTTTATTTTTTCCCCTCTATTTCTCGTATACGAACTTACATGTTAACCGACGGGTCTCGTCCCCAAGGGGTTCGGAAACCAAGTGGTGCTCTGTATATATTTTTAGCTAATTATCAGTATATAAAACCACAGTACTTAATTTTATCAGTGTCAAAGACACAATTACATCTTACTCATAAATACCATTATATAACTCACTTGTGGTAACATATACACACATTAAGTGTATTATGTAGCATTATCTGTAATCAACTGATTTTCAGAGCTGCTCATTACAAAATATTCTTTTAAAAAAGTGTTTCTTAACAATAGGAGCATTTCATTACAATATATCCATAATCAACTATATCAAACCCTATTACAGGTAAAACCAGTAGGCATTCTACTGTATTTTATCAAACCCCTATTAGAATAATAGATCTTGTAATGATTTTGCAAAAATAGTGCCATTTACTATTTTTAAAATAATATTAAAAAATTTACCGATATGGTGCATTCGGATGACAAACCAAATTTTTCACTTTTGACAATTGAGCACCTGCTACATCCAGATTCCTGGGAGGAAAGGAAGGACGATCTTTGGAATCATTACTTAAGTAGACAGGAAAGCTCATTTATCAAAATACATTAACATTATACATATTTTGATCAAAATAGAAAATATCACGGAAACTCCGAAACTCGGAAAAATCCAGATGACATCTATAAACAAATCCCCTTTTCCTAGTTCTGCATCTCTCCTTTGGAATAAATTTTGTTGTGCCTTTATCATATTTTTCACAAAACTTGACATACATCTCATTTACTTCATATCCTAACGACAAGTGTTTGTCAAATTCCTTAAGGAAATATCTGAGTTCCCTATAATGACCTCTCCACAAATCAGGTTTTTCAACTGCTTCAAGCTTATTTTCTAACAGATTATAATGCATTGCATACTTTATTCCCAAAAAGACATGGTCACTTTTACCCAAGGGAGGGAGGTACTGAATGACAAATATCTCTTCCTCTTTCCTTGTAAATATAACATCCAGAATGGAGGGAACATCCCCTTCCCTCATCCTCGTAGCTTGTTTAACATGTAGAAACATGAATGTTTACAGGATGAGGTTTACAAATCCACAAGTCCAAAAATCCTCTGTTCTAGCTTAGCAAAGCTTAGCTTAGCCTACTATATTGAACTTTAACTTTATAACAAAACCAATCAAAAGGGTTTGCAATAATATTATTTGAAAAATTCTACCAATTTTTGTTTTTCAGTGTTAATAGTAAAAATGCTTATGTTTTTATTGTTAAATTTCAAAGTAATATCAGTTTGAAGATATTTAAGAATAAATATGGCTAGGTCCTTTTAGTGTATAAATGTATATTATCCACCAAAAAATTCACACAAACAAAAATTGTTAATTGTAACATAAACTTTTTCTAGTATGTGTCCTGAAGTAATTTTCTATCAAACCTCACTGGAAAATTCATTGGGGTTGTATGTTTATTGTTAGTATAATATACAGTCTACTGATCAATTGAACTAGGTACTATTTATCATCCAAATGCACCAATATGTCTTCATTCTTCCCAGATGAAGGAACTAGGTAACGTTCATCATCTGAATGCACCATCTGCAATGCATCGTCTGAATCCTTTCCCACACTCATGACACACAAGAGGTTTATCAGCTGTATGCACAATCCTGTGAGTTTTTATAAGTCGCAGATGATTGAATCCCTTGCCACACTCAGGACATTCA
>NC_091161.1:42723234-42755548 GCF_040958095.1 Procambarus clarkii
CTCTCACAAGTCAATTCTGGCCTCGGGCCAGGCTTGGGGAGTAGAAGAACTCCCAGAACTCCATCAACCAGGTATCATGGGTTGACATTGAGGGGTGAGATAGGTTACATTAAGTTAATTAGGTAGCACTTAGTTTTAATCTTAAACTGGTTGGGAGAGGTACATGCAGTCTTTAACATAATTGGGAAGGTCATTCCACATTCTGGGTCCCTTGATTTGTAAAGCATTTCTAGTTTGACTAAGTTGTACTATTGGAATATCAAATAGGTATTTGTTTCTGGTGTGGTGCTCATGGGATCTGTTACAACCTTCTAAGAAGCTTTTAAGGTCCGGATTGACATTACAGTTCAGCGTTTTATATACTGTATATTAAATACACATGAGAGGATGTGCAGTGACTTAATATCTAACATATTCAGAGATTTGAGTAAGGGTACCGAGTGATGTCTGGGGCCAGAGTGAGATATTGTCCTAATAGCAGCTTTGTGTTGAGTAATTAGAGGACGTAAATGATTTTGGGTAGTAGAACCCCAAGCACAAATACCATAGTTGAGATAAGGATAGATGAGAGAGTAATAGTGTCACCAGGGCAGGGCGAGGTACATAATATCTGATCTTAGAAAGAATGCCAACAGTTTTTGAAACTTTTTTTTATATATTTAGAATGTGTCCCTGGAAATTCAGCTTGCGTTTAATGAGAACGCCAAGGAATTTGCCATCTACTTTGTTACAAATTTGGGTATTGTTAATCCTGAGATTTATTTGATTTGAGGATTTATTGCCAAACAAAATATAAAAAGTTTTGTCAATATTGAGGGTGAATTTGTTGGCAGTTAGCCAGTAATGGACTTTATTTAGCTTAGTATTCACTGACATTTAGAGCAAGGGGGTCAGGACTGGATTAAATGAAGGTTGTGTCGTCAGCAAATAGAATGGGTTTGAGATGTTGGGAGGCATTTGGAAGGTCATTAATGTAGATGAGAAAGAGGAGAGGGCCAAGTATGCTGCCCTGGGGAACACCAATGTTGATGGGTAGGGTGGGAAAAAGTGAATTATTCACAGAAACATACTGGAGTCTGTCAGCAAGGTAAGACTTATTGTACTGCAGGGAGTGACCTCTGACTCCATAATGTTGTAATTTAAGAAGAAGGTTTTGGTGGTTAACAGTGTCAAAAGCCTTATGCAGGTCTACAAATAACCCAACAGGGAACTCATTTTTATCAAGACTTGTATGTATCAAGTTAATCATACTAATAAGTGCATCGTTAGTGTTTTTTTGGGGTCTGAAGCCATATTGACAAGAGCTAAGTATATTGAGTCTGGCTAGATAAGAATAAAGCTGCTTATAGATTAGTTTTTCAAATATTTTTGACAAGTTTGGCAGAATTGATATAGGTCTGAAGTTAACATCTGTGAGATCACCACATTTGTGGACAGGGGTTACTCTCGCTTTTTTTTAGAATATCTGGAAAGGTTTGGAGTTTCAGTCACTTGTTGAAGAGCAATGCAATGGCAGGAGCTAAAATTCTGGAGGCTTTTTTGTAAATAAGAGTTGGTATCTCCTCAAGGGCACTAGACTTGGTTTTAATGGAAAGGATTGTCAGTAACATCAGTGGAATTAGTAGGCATTAGGTACAGAGACTGTGGATAGTTACCTGTAAGATAGTCCTGAATATTAGTACTGGAAGATGGAATATCATTTGCAAGGGATGACCCAATGGAAGAGAAGAACCTTTTGAATTCAAGAGCAGTGTCAGAGGCTGAAAGCAGACCATCATTATTTGACAGGAGTATTGGTTTGTTATTTAAAATCTTCTTTGATCCCAATATTTGAGAAATTGTGCTCCATGTTATCTTAATATTGGCCTTTGTGTGGCTAAATTTATCTTCGTAGTATTTAATTTTGGCTCTCCTAATTATTTTATATAGCAATGATGAGTAATTCTTTGAAAATTCTTTGGAGACAATTCCTAACCTATACTTCTTTTCAAGGTCATGTTTTTTATTAATGGATTTAAGTATCCCCTTTGTAAGCTAAGGGGTGTTTAGCCTTTTAGTTGTGACTTGTTTCGTTAGCATAGGACAGTGGGTGTTATAAATGCTGAGAGTTTTTTGAAGAAATGATTGCACTGCTAGGTTGATGTCCCCTATGTTACCTAATTCGGATTCCCAGTTGATATTAGCAGCAGCAGCAGCAGCTATAAAATTGCCTATAGCAGTTTCATTGTGCAGCCTAAAGCTTATCTCCCTTGTCTCTAGAGGTGGTTTGTTAATGTTGGTTAGGAGAAATGTGGGGTAATGGTCTGTAGTGTTATCACTGATTATCCCTGAAGTGGAGAGGTTATGTTGGGCCAGATGTGATCAAGAGCCGTGGCAGTACTGTCAGTGATTCTAGTAGGTCTAGTGATTAAGGATATGAGGAAGCAGGAATGCATACAGTTGAGGAAACTAGCAGCAGGAGGGTTATCAGGCTCGCAGAGGTCAACGTTAAAGTCACCAGAAATATATAAGTGGTTTTTGTTCAGTCGGTTCTCTACTATAAGATTTCTAAGGTTAGTGTTAAATTCAGTCACATCAGTGTTTTAGGAACCCTGTAGACTGCTCCCACAGTCAAGACAGCATCATTACCCTTGACTCTGAAACAAGCAAATATATACTCTCCATAAGGGTCTCTAGATTTAATAACTTTTAAGCAAGCCAGTGCATGGTGGTAGTAAAGAGAAGTACCACCACCTCTTTGTATAGGACGACAGTTGTGAATGGCCGAGTAGTTAGGTATGTTGTAGAGTTGGTAAGTGTCCTCTTTTTAACCACATTTCAGTAAACACAATAAAAGAGAATTTGTTGTCTACTGTTTGAATCAGGGCATTAACATCATCAAAGTGTTTGCTAAGAGATCTTAAATTCAAGTTAATTACAGAAACATTGTGATTACATGCTTGTTATAAATAATGGTGTGTGGGGCTTCTATGGGGTACTGGTACTATTAAGGGGTAAGGGTAGTTAGAAGACAGAGTATCAAATATGGGAGAGCTAAAAGGCCCGGGCCCCAAAATAAACTATCCACAGTAGTAATAACTTGCTACTAGACCATATATGTTAGTCTAAGGGTTGATCAATGCGCTCCCACACAGGAAGAAGGGATACTCTGTAATTCATGTACTTATTTATTAACCCCTTAACAACCCCCCATATACACTCACACCAATAACAATAATAATAATAACTTTACCACACTATCTTACGTTAAAAGCCTTGGTCCACGTAGGCAGGATACAAGGTTTACACTAAGAACAAGCTAGGGTAAAGAACTACTGGATAAGCACTGAAGCTGGATGCAGCTTAGGGTAGGGAAACCACGTGGGACCCTAATACAAAACACAACACTTAGGGGTACCCAAAACACTGGCAAATACTACCCCCAGGTCTCACCAATCGTTACTACCAGAGTAGGTACACTTAATAATGCCCCGTACTTAACTTAAGGGTACAGGAACTTCAGGTAAGGGAAATAAGTAAGAGGAGAAGGGAGAAGAGTAGGGGTGCAGCCACAGAGTAGGTCTCGTCCGCACGAACGCCAGCCAGAGAAGGAACCTCCTAGCGACCAGCTAGGCCTCCCATGTCGTGGTGCCGGAAGGAGCCTAATTGATCGTGCAGCTAAGCACATTAAAGATCTTCCCCTATGCAACGTATTGTTACTTTACAAATGATTAGAAAGTATTAGTAAGCAAAGTTGGTGCCTATGTTATTATTTAATAATCATCCCCCAGCTCAGTCTTTAAATGCTCTTTGAGAAACAATAATAGTCTTACGTCTGGCAGGGAAGATACAAACAATTGCCGCTCGAGATGCACCCAACTGTACTACCAGAAAGTTTAATAGCTCAATTTTGACCTCTGGTTTCCACTGGAGAACCCAGGGTCGTAACACTCCTCCCCCCTTCAGAGAAAAAAGAATGTGACTACTAGAACAGTAGTCATATTTTTTTGTAAGAGTATACAGAGAATAAAAAGAAAAAACATATGACAAAAACAAAAAATCAATCAAAAACAATTTCTCTGCAAAAAAATACAAAGGAGTTCTCTGAAAGAAAAAAAAAAAACATACAAAAAAATTAAAAGAACAGGGAAGTAAATAAATTGGACACGGAATATTTAATGTCACAGGAGAACCTAAAAAAAAATTAACTAAAGCATGACAGTTGGTAAATGGCTTTCTGTGGCTCAGATGAATGTTATTCAGGCAACCGGGACAGAGCGTCGGCTATCACGTTGAGTCTGCCCGGTAGGTGGGTAATAGAACGATTGAAGTCCTGTAGGTACAACGCCCACCTGAGGATGCGTTTATTCTTACCCTTCATCTGAGTCAGGAAGACTAGTGGGTTATGATCCGTGTAAACTTCCACTATATTACCTGTGAGGTAAACTTCGAACTTTTTACATGTTAACACTAGCGCCAACGCCTCTTTTTCTACCACTGAATAATTGCGTTGCGCCTTGTCGAATTTCACAGAGTAATAATATACTGGGTGTTCCACCTGATCATCCCCAGTTTGCAACAACACTGCACCAGCACCCGAGTCAGACGCGTCAACATGAATTTTAAACGGTCGGTCGAACCTTGGACTAGCAAGCACTGGGGCGGAAGCTAAGATCAATTTCAAATTTTTAAATGCCTCTGCACAGTCTGATGACCACTTAAATTTAACGGCTTTCTGCAACAAGTCTGTGAGAGGAGTGGCAACACTGGAAAAGTTCTGACAAAAACGTCGATAGTACGCACACATACCGATAAATCTTTGAACGTCCTTTTTAGACTTTAGTACTGGATACTCCAGAATGGCACTGATTTTATCTTGCCGAGGTAACACTTTTCCTTGGCCCACTTCATAACCGAGGTACGTCACTGTGCCTTGGCCAAAATGACACTTTTTAGCATTTAAGGTAAGATTTGCCCTTTTCAAGATGGCAAACTGGCGTAACCTAGCTATGTGGTCAGCCCAATTACTGTCAAACAGCACGATATCATCTAAATACGCCCAACAATTTGGCACCTTAGCGAGTAGAGAGTTCATGAGTCTCTGGAACGTGGCAGGAGCGTTACGCAAGCCGAACGGTAACACTTGATACTCAAAAACACCCTCGGGTGTCACGAACGCAGTTAGCTGTTTAGCACGTTCAGTGAGTGGGATTTGATAATACCCCCTCGAGAGGTCGAATTTCGAAACGTACTTGGCATTTCCCAACTCGTCGATGCAGTCCTCGAGGAGGGGCAGCGGATAGGCATCCACAATGGTCACCTTGTTGAGCTGCCGATAGTCGGTGCATAATCGCCAGGAGCCGTCTGGTTTGGGGACCAAAAGGCAGGGCGAGCACCAAGAGCCCTGGCTCGGCCGGATGAGGCCGTGCTGGAGCAAGAAGTCGACCTCCTTCCATACGATGGCCTTCTTTTCTGGACTCATCCGATAGGGTTGAAGGCGAATGGGAGTGTAGTCCGTCAACTCGACATCATGGCAAATGGCATCAGTCTGGGTCGGGACCTCCCCGAACAGACTGGAGAATTCATCAACCAACGACTGCACCTCTTCACGATGGGCCATCTGCAAATTGGACAGTCCCTCCTCCACAGCATTCACAGAACTAGAATGATTGAAAATGAGATTAGTTGGGTCCCCAGAACAATCATCTCCTCTCACTGGAAATGGAAACATTGGTTAGTGCAATGGGCCTGGGGCCCTGGAACTTCAGTCGATTTACATGTATGAGCATTACCTGGTTACGTTTGTCAGAGTGCCTCACTTTGTACGTGAGGTCCCCAGTCTTTTCTGTCACAATGTAGGGGCCTTCGTACTTGTGGGACATAGTGTTCCCTAGTCGAGGCTTTAATACCAGGACAGGGTCGCCAGGCTGAAATACCCGTAACTTAGATTTAGCATCGTTACGTTCTTTCATCTTTTCTTGGGCCTTGCCAAGATACTTTAATGCAGCCGCCTTGCAGTCCTTGAGTCTCTGGTGGTGTTGCGCAAAGAAAGCCGAACCTTCGGTTAACGTTACATTCCCTAACAGATTCTCCTGTAACATTTGCAAGGGTCCACGAACTTTATGGCCAAAGACTAACTCAAAAGGAGAACAACCCAGTGAACTTTGTAATCCCTCTCTAGCTGCAAACAAAACATACGGTAAATTCTCATCCCAGAAGGTGTGGGAACTCTCGCACGATGTCTTCAACATCTGCTTCAGAGTTAGATGGAAACGTTCAATTACCCCCTGACTCTGTGGATGGTATGGGCTGGAAACCTTATGAGTTATTCCATGTTCCTTACAAAATTGCTCAAAAATATCAGACTTAAAATTAGTACCATTGTCAGTTTGCACGACCCGAGGCAGTCCAAAAGTGATAAAAAATTGCAACATACGAGCAACAACAGTTTTTGCTCGGATGTTCCTTACAGCAAAAGCCTCTGGGTAACGAGTAGTGATACACATCATCGTGATTAGGTAAATATTACCAGACTTAGTTCTAGGTAATGGTCCGACACAATCCATTACCGCATGAGAAAATGGTTCCTCTGGCACGACAATAGGCCTTAGAGGAGCTTTAGGTGGAGTCTGGTTTGGTTTCCCAACCAGTTGACAAACAATACACGCATTACAAAATTTTGCCACATCGCTTTTCAGCTTGGGCCAGAAAAAATACTTTAAAATTTTGTGATACGTAATATTTATACCTTGATGTCCCCCCATAGGATCATCATGAGCAGCTGCCAAAACTCTTTCTCTATAGCAGGTCGGCAACATAACCTGGTGGACTACCTCCCACTCATTTGACAAGGGAGCACTCTGTGGTCTCCATTTTCTCATCAAAATCCGATCATTGTAGTAGTACCCAGTTGCTGCGTCTACAATTTCCTCCATAGAGACGGCTGTCTCATGACAATCTGCAAGAGTGGGGTCAGCTTTCTGTAACTCACTCAAGGAGGCATCTAGGCCTTGGTCAGATGCCATTGGCCGAGGCTCAGCAGTGTTCTCCTCCACCTCCCCACTACTCTCGGTAGATGGCGGTGGCAGGCTCTCCACAATGTCCTCGGCCACGTCATTGAGTCGGGCCATGAATGTGTCCACAAGGTCCACTTGGTTTTCACCACTCGGAAAGCTCCTCGTGACCTCGGGATTTACCACCTTGGCAAGCACAGGGCTGCCCTTACATTTAAGTCCCATAGACCTGGTCACCGCGCACGCAGGGTACACAACATTATCCTCTGCGGCGGGTGGATCCAGGCAAACCTTAGGGGTAGGCAACATAATAGGCAGTCTGGAGTCCCCTACCTTATCCCCTGCTAAATCATTACCAACTATTACATCAACATTAGGGAAAGGTAGGTATGAAGTGACTCCGACTGTACAAACACCCTTGTGGAAATCAGATTCCAGGGTAACTTATGGAGGGGTACTGCTCGAGTATCACTAGTGACACCCTCGACCAGTACCACCTCTCCAGTGTCGAGTGTGTTGGCACCTTGCAACGCACTCTCTAAAATTAAAGTCTGGATGGCACCGGTGTCTCGGAAGATCACCACGTCCTTCCAGGAAGAACCCTCAGACAAAAGTAGTCTCCCTTTCGATAAGAATGGGGTAAGCAAGTCCAACCACTGTGGGTTGGAGGTCTTACTCCCTAACCCTTCCGAAGGCCTCAAGCCCTGTGTCACAACTAGAGCATTGGGTCTTTTTTCCGGGTACAGTTGCCAACAACGGCTAATAGTGTGGTTTGGACGATTACAGTGACCACAAAAACGTCGGGGAGAAGAGACATTACTAACAGAATTACCCTTCGGTTCACCCTTAGGTGCCGTGGGGCTAGACACTTTAACAGGGTTAGTTATGTCTGAAATAGAAGGTGCATTAGGTAAAAGGTTAGAATGAGCTGGTCTGGACTGGCTGTGGGTATAAGTTTTGCTACTCTGTGGGGTATAATTATTTTTATTGGGCCTTTTGCCCGCCAATTGGTAGTTTTCTGCCAACTTGACCAAATCCCCTATTTTAGAATTTAACTCTATCCTTCCTTTAACGTACTGTGAAACATTCTCTGGCATAATATCTATAAAATGCTCCATTAAAACTAAGTTCCTGAGAGCCTCGTATGTTTCGGCTTTTGCTGAGCGAATCCATCTATCAAATAATCTAATTTGATCACTAACAAATTCAGTGAGCGGTTGGTTGTGAGTAGGCCTAAGGTTGCGATAAACTTGGCGGTGAGCTTCAGGAGTAATTTCATATGCCCGCAAAATACATTCCCTGACTTTATCATATTCAAAACACTCGTCGTCAGGCATGTTTATAAAAATATCTTGTGCTTTACCCCTAAGTCTTCCCTGTAGGATTTTCACCCACTCTTCCTTTGGCCAGTTCATGGATGTGGCCAATCTCTGAAAATAGTTGAAAAACCTTTCAGGGTCTGACTCGGAAAATTCAGGCAAATTATGCTTTTTCTCATAATGCCTGGGGTTTGAATCCCCGGCAGGTGGAGGTCCAGTGGCATTCGCTCTAATTCTAGCCTCCTCGGTTTTGAGTCTTTGCTCCTCTAATTTTATTTTTGCTAACTCTAAGCTAATTCTCTATCCCTGAGTTGCACTTTCTGCATGGCTAGGCTGGCATAAAGGTGTATCACTTGCCAATAGTTCTTCATCAATACAATGTTGTAATATTTCATTCACCAAAGTCCACTTTTTATCCGCGCCATTTAATTCTAGGCCAAATTCCTTGCCTAACAATACTAAATTAGACTTTTTAAGTTTCTTTATCTCTACCACTTAAGGCTCCCCTGCCAGTCTCTGCATTTCAGATGACATCACTAATAATTTTAGCTCCCAGCCAAGAAAAAAATTAAAAAATAAAAATTTGGAAAAAAACAAAAATTTGCACGGCCCCTAACACAAGGCCACACTAACCTTAATCATGAAGGGATCCAGCTGGGTGTTCAGTCAGTGCAAGAATGTCCTTAGATGAGCTGGACCCTAGGCTAGCACACAACCGTTCTGCGGAAAACAAAAAATTTTAATTTTGGCACTCAAGAATCTAATTTTTTACACTTATAATGTTCATCCCGGACAGGCCCCCACTTGTTATAAATAATGGTGTGTGGGGCTTCTATGGGGTACTGGTACTATTAAGGGGTAAGGGTAGTTAGAAGACAGAGTATCAAATATGGGAGAGCTAAAAGGCCCGGCCCCCAAAATAAACTATCCACAGTAGTAATAACTTGCTACTAGACCATATATGTTAGTCTAAGGGTTGATCAATGCGCTCCCACACAGGAAGAAGGGATACTCTGTAATTCATGTACTTATTTATTAACCCCTTAACAACCCCCCATATACACTCACACCAATAACAATAATAACTTTACCACACTATCTTACGTTAAAAGCCTTGGTCCACGTAGGCAGGATACAAGGTTTACACTAAGAACGAGCTAGGGTAAAGTACTACTGGATAAGCACTGAAGCTGGATGCAGCTTAGGGTAGGGAAACCACGTGGGACCCTAATACAAAACACAACACTTAGGGGTACCCAAAACACTGGCAAATACTACCCCCAGGTCTCACCAATCGTTACTACCAGAGTAGGTACACTTAATAATGCCCCGTACTTAACTTAAGGGTACAGGAACTTCAGGTAAGGGAAATAAGTAAGAGGAGAAGGGAGAAGAGTAGGGGTGCAGCCACAGAGTAGGTCTCGTCCGCACGAACGCCAGCCAGAGAAGGAACCTCCTAGCGACCAGCTAGGCCTCCCATGTCGTGGTGCCGGAAGGAGCCTAATTGATCGTGCAGCTAAGCACATTAAAGATCTTCCCCTATGCAACGTATTGTTACTTTACAAATGATTAGAAAGTATTAGTAAGCAAAGTTGGTGCTTATGTTATTATTTAATAATCAACCCCCAGCTCAGTCTTTAAATGCTCTTTGAGAAACAATAATAGTCTTACGTCTGGCAGGGAAGATACAAACAATTGCCGCTCGAGATGCACCCAACTGTACTACCAGAAAGTTTAATAGCTCAATTTTGACCTCTGGTTTCCACTGGAGAACCCAGGGTCGTAACAACGCTAAAACATTGTTTACATCATGTGCTGTGTAATATCTGCAATTTTGATCATTAAGGTGCTGATTGTCATAGATACTAGATAAGAGGTTAAGGTCTGGATCTATAATAGTTTGCATAAGAGGGCTGTTTTACAGAAAAGCCAAAAGACAATGATAAAAGAACTAGCTATGAAAAAATATATATATAAAACTATATACAAAAATGAGGTAGGTTGCTTAAAAGTACTTTCAGGTACACTGTAGGTAATTATTTGCACTAATGATCAAAATTGCACAGGCACAATGGAGCAATTGTGGTTGGGCTAGGCAACCTGGGTTACAAAGAAAAAGTAGAATAAAAATTTTAAAGTAATATAAACTTAATGGTAATTTAAGTAATAAAACTTAATGGGAACTTAGGAATGTAAAAAATGAACTAAAATAATTAATAATAATAGATGACCAAAAAAGTCAAAAAACAATTATGAAATCTATAAAATGAAAAGCTTGCTTACTTTACTATTATAAGTACACTATAGTTGAATACTAAAGTTACACTAAAACAAAATGAGGTAGTTTAAATAGAGATACACTGAGGTACAGTGGATAATGAAGTTTATACTAGAGGACACAGGCAAAGCCAGTGTATTATGGAACAGGGGAGTAAAAAGAAAAAAAAAGACAATAATAAAGATAAATTTTTTTTCTGGGGGGAGCCCCATCGGCTCCCTGGAGCTATCCAGGCTGAATGGATATGTATAACTTTCTGGCATCAGTCAAAGTGCTAGGAGTTCTTGCCTACCGGGGACCACGAGCCAGAACCTGGCCCCCTCAGAGAGGCACGAGGAGCAATGGCCTATAGAAACCCCCTTGTGATTGGGAGCATTCTATGTCTGCCATCGACCGGGACAGGCACCCAGAAAGGTAGGCGCCCCAAAACAAACCCCTATTCTGGTGAAATTATTGCTACCAAAAGCCGAATGAGTGGACAGAACTCCCCAAACAAAATTATCAAACTAGCATGACGTGATCACGTCGCAGCACCACTGTCTGCACAACCCCTCCCCGAGAGGGGGAAGGGGGAGCCCCAGACCCTCCATGCCGGCGATCCAACTGGCAGTTCTTGGCTGATGGTATTACTGGCTGGTCGAGTGCTTCTGACTCCAGTTTTTGTTTCAGTTCTGTGCCTTGTGGTGTGGACTGTCTCTACCAGTGGGGTGTGAGTCAGGAGTAAGATTCCACGGTACTCGGGCTGCATGTGCCTAGGGCTATCTTTCCTAGGTGCCCTGTAAGTACTGCCTTTGGGGCTTAGTCACCTTGGGTTCTACCTCCGCTGTGTCCTTTACTGCTCGGTACTGGGCCGCCCTTGGAGTCGGCTGGGGTTTTGTTGCCCTGATTTGTCTCTGGGTAGGTGGTAGTTTTCGTCACTGGTAGGGGCGCGGGGTACTGCACGGCTAGTTTTCAACATTAACAGCGGCTGGCTCTGTTCCGCCTGGGTACGTTGTCCTCTTGCGGGCTTTTTCTATTGTTTTTGCCTGGTGGGGGGTCTGCCTTTACTATGGTCCCCTTTCCTGTTGTAGGTGAATTTCTTTCGAATTCTTCTGTTGGCGGTACTCCCTGCTTGGCCCCTGTGAGTGGACATGTCCCGGGGGTTCAGCTTTAGCAGTTTGTTGATAGATTTGGGCGCCGGTTCGCGATACCCTGCCTGGGCTTCCCTTAGCGTGTATCAAAGGCTAAGGGCCCTGGGAAACCCCACGGGGGCTCCGTGGTCCTCCTAGGTGTGTTCCCAGAGTCCCCCTCGCGTCCTGCGAGTTGATGGTTGATCTGTCCCCTTGTCTCAGGGTGACACTCACCGGTTGTGCCTCCGCCATGCTGCCTGTTGGGTCCTTGTTCTTGTGACCCGGAGTCGTCCGATGTTTGTTGTCGGTACACGCTCTCCTTCACCCAGGCCACTAGTCTTGATAATCGGGTGCAGGCGGCGCGGCATTGCTTGCTGGGTGTAGGTTGCTGCAACGCTCTTGGTTGTTTGCAGCCCCAGATGCCCCGAGGTTGCCCCGTTTTGGTGGTTGGGGTCTGGACTTGGGGGTGGGGGTCGCTTCGGCTCTGGCTCCTTCCGCTTCTTGTTCCTCCCCTTCTGTTCTACTCACTTCCTCCCTTGCTTCCTGCTCTGAACCTTAGGCGGGTTTCGGGGTTGGGGCGGGGTCTGGTTGGGTTGAGACTCTGGCGGTCTCGGGGGTTTTCCTCTTCCGGGGTGGCGGCGGAGGTATTCGAGTCGGTTCGTCCAGCCGTGCCGTATGGGTCTGACCAGTGGGCTCCCTTCATTAGTGTTTGCACGGTTGCCCCGGCTTTTCCTTGTTAAGCTGGGTCTTTGGGGGTGCAGCTCGGCCCTGGGTCATGCCGTAGAGGTTCCCGGGGTTAGGGAGGGGTTGCCTGGGGGGCCTCGGCCCTGTTTGCTCCTCTTGGGTCCTTGTATCTTTGGTGTGGGGCTGGCAGTTTCTCAGTGGGATTGTTCCTTCCCTCTGTGTTCCTGTTGTTTTCGGGTATACCCCTCCCTGGGTTTGGTTCCGTGTTCCTTCGGGTTCGTCGGTCCCATCATTCCTGGGGGTGTTTTTCACCCCCTTTTCCTTAACCTTTTTGCTCTTATGTCGTGATTCTGTTAAAAAAAAAAAAAAAAGTGTTCAGGTAAGGTACAGCCATACAAGGTGTGAAACAAACATTGATGGATTTCTATATTGACCTAGTACATAGTGCCTAAACCGCTTCGTATCGTTGTACCTGCATGTTCCTTGGTCAGGGGTGCTTGTCGTGGTTCTAAATACATAATACAAATAAATGAATGTTTATTTGGGTAAGGTATATACATAAGAGATTTTACACAGAATGATGGATTTATAGATAGGGCTAGTACATACAATGCCTGGGGCCACTATTACGCAAAGCGTTTCGGGCAAAACGTTCTCGTTGGTTAGCGAGTCTTTTCGTACCTTCCAATATTATTGGAACGTCTGTTGATTTTCGATGTGGTTTCCATCGGGTCTTTTGTCGGCCTTGTTGGTTCCCTTCCATCATCTGTTTTCTTTTGCTTCGTTTTCGCCTTGTTTTGATTTCGCGTCGTCTCTACTTCCAGTTTCGGCGTTCTTTGTCTTCATTCTGCACGCCTTCCTGGTGTTTGTACGTTGTGTGTACGATTTGTGTGTCTGCCTGGTGTACGAGCCACGCCTCCCAGTGGATGGGTGGTGCGTTTCATACCTCGTGTTCTGGGGCTGCGGTGTGCATTTTGTTTGCGGGCGGTATGCTCGTGTGTTCGCGCCGTTTCTCGTGGTTTTTCTACCGCTTCTTGCTCGTTTCTTTCTCCAGTCGTGGCCCTCTGGATGCTGAGGGTGTTTTGGATTTATATCTGGGGGTGTCACTTTGTTCTCCCTCTGTACTGCTTCGTCTTCTGCAGCGCACGTACCTTTGGCCTTATTTCTCCTTCGACCTCGCATTTTATTCAGATAACGATACACACTATGCCTACTGCCTCGCGTCTGCATGACTTTCGGGCACACCTTTAGCGCTGCTCCTGGTATGTTACTTGGCTCGCCTATGTTGTGGCATGGTCGTGTGTCTGCTCTGCAGGTGAGGTTGTCTTGTCTGGCGCTTCTGTCGGCCTAGTTCTGGTTCTCACTTTTGGTGGGGTGCTTGCCTAGTAGTGCTTGCGGGGTTGAGCTCTCGCTCTTCGGCCTTCTTCACGTTTGCTCCTGTGGGTGGCGTCTCCCTCCTCCACATGGCTTTTTGGTGCTTTTCGCTTCCTCTCCCTCTGCCATTAATCAGGTTCTTTTTAGTGTCTGTGGCTCCTTTGGGTGCTTACTACCTCCTGTGTCACCTTGTGCGTACCTGCATACGGACATAAATACAGTGGACCTGCGGAGGTCCTCTTGGCCCATGCGAGGCTGCTACTGTTTCTTACCATCCACTCCCACTCACATACGTGTCCAACCCGCCCTTGCACCAATCGTGGGGCCCCACCTCCACGTTACGTTGTAATTGGTTCAGCTCATCGCCGGGCCTGTTACCGTGCCGGTCGTTCCTCCAGTCTTTCCTGATTCTGCACTTATCCCTTTTATGCCCATTGTTTCGTGCCCACAATGTGCCGCAAGGGTGGCGTGTGCCATTATCCCAGTTTCTATTGTTTCGTGGAGATTGGTCAATAACCACAAATCCTAAGGAACTGCTTATCTTTTGTTGCGTATACAGTAGTTGCGGGTGATAATTGGCGGGTAATGGTGCAGGTTGGGCGCACTGAGTGTCGGTACGGTGTCTCGCATGTCTGTTCGGTAGACTAGTTATTATTCGCTACTCTGCTGGTTATATGCTTGGGCGCCGCCTCAGTTCTCCACTGGTTGGCAGGACTTTTCGTTCGACGTACGGAACGGTTTGAGTTCCATCGTTGGTACTTTGTAGAGCTTTGCTTCTCTAGTTAGGCTCATGCATTTGGAGCAAGTATCTTCTTGGGATACTCTACTCACTCCGCCACCCTTGTTCACTGTTCCATCCTTGTTTACTCTTCCCCGCTTGGCGGGATTGCGTCGATGGCTCCTGACTGGGGTGTTTGGTGTGGTATTTGGTCACCTTGCATGTGTCTTTAGTGCCTTTTGTCCATCTTTTGTTCTTTGTTGTCCTGTGGGGCTCTGCCCCGCATTTCGGTGCTTTTGTTTTCGTTGTAGACCCTTGGGTCTTTTCCCTGTCTGGACACTTCCTTGCCTATCTTCGGTGCCTGACTGCACCCTGCTGTCCGTGAGGTCCCTCAGGTATGTACGCGCTCCTCTACACATTTTGTGGTTGGTCGTGTGCGTTACTTCCGGCCGCTCCTTGGGCCATATTCGTGGTTTTCCTTACCTATTTTCGTTTTTCCTCCCCCCATGCTACACTTTTCTAGGGGGAGCCCTGTCGGCCCCGGAGCTATCCCAGGCTGATATGCTAATGTCAGACTTTGGCATCAGTCATGTGTATGGAGTTCTTAGGTTTACCGGGGACCACGGCCAGAACGGGCCCCCTCAGAGAGGCAAGGGGAGCAATGGCCTATAGAAGCCCCCGTGTGGTTGGAACCATTCTATGTATGCCATCGACCGGAACAGGCACCCAGAAAGGTAAGTGCCTCAAAACGAACCCCTATTCTGGTTAAAATTGCTACCAAAAACCGAACTAGTGGATAGAACTCCCCAACCGAAAACAAGCAAACTAGTGTGACGACACACACCGCCGCGCCGCTGTCTGCGCAGCTCCCCCCTCCCCGGGAGGGGGAAGGGGGAGCCCCAGACCCCCCGCGCCGGCTACCCACACCTCAGTTCTTGAGGCTAATGCTATAGGCGATGGTCGTGTGCTCTGGCTCCGGTGTCGCTACTGCTGTGCTTTGCATGTGGTGTTGGTTTTGTGGGTGCGAGAGCCAGGAGTTATCTTCAGTACTCGGGCTGCATGCGCCTAGGGCTGCCTTCCCTAGGTGCCCTGTAAGTACTGCCCTTGGGGCTTGGGGCCACCTTCCACAGGCTCCTCGGGGTCTGCCTCTGCTGGTCCGGTTTACCTTTCGGTTTTTCGGCCGCCTGTTGGGCTCTTGGGTGTTCTGTTCTCCCTTGTTACCGGCAGGTAAGAGGCAGTTTGCACTGGTAGGGGCGCAGGGTGCTGCTCAGCTTGTATTTCCCGACATCGCGGCCGGCTCTGTTCCTTGGGGTTCGCTGTCCTCTTGCGGGGTTTTGTTTTTCTTTTTGTTTTTGCCTGGTGGGGGGTTCTGTCATTCAGTTTGTTTTTGCCCTTCCACTGTTCTCCTAGGTGGCGCCCCCTGCTAGGTCCCCGTGAGTGTACACGTCCCTGGGGTTCAGCTTTAGAAGTTTGCTTGGTAGTTTTGGGTGCCGGTTTGCAGCACCCTGCCTGGGACTACCTGAGCGCGAGTCCTCTTAAAGTAAACGCTCGGGACCCTGGGAATCCCCTAGGGGGCGCGTGGGTCCGATGGATGTGACCCCGGAGTCCCCACTCGCTGTGTGAGTTTGAGGGTTGCTCGGCCCCCTTGTCTCAGGGTGACCCTCATTGTTTTTGCCTCTGCCACGCTGCCTGTTGGGTCGGTGATACTTTCAACCCTGAGTCCTGTGAGTGTTGCTGCTTGCTTGTGACTCAATTTACCCAATCCCCTGATGATTCTATTCGGGTACAGGCGGCGCGTGCGTTGCAGTTAGGTTTGTCTGTTGCAACGCTTCGGTTGGTTGCTTCCCCGGATGCCCCGGGGCTGCCCGCTTTGCTTTTCGAGACCCGGACTTGGGGGTGGGGGTCGCTTCGATCCTGGTTCAGTCCGCACCTCCTCGTCCTTCCCCTTCTGTTCGTTCTGGTCCCCCGCCCCTGCTTCCGGCCCCGAAGCGTCTGAGGGTTTCGGGGTCGGAGCAGGGGTTACTTGATCTTGAGACTGGGCAGCTTCGGGGGGTGCCCCTTCCGGGGGGGGGGCGGCAGAGGCATTCGTGTCTTTGTCCCGGCCGAAGCTTCAGGTTCTGACCGGTGGGCCCCCCTTCCTCCAGCTTTTCCGGCTGCTCCGTCCTTGTCTTGTGGGGTCGGGGCTTGGGGAGAGGACTCGGCCTCGGGTCCTGTGGTGAAGGACCTCGAGGCTGGGGAGGGGCTGACTTGGGGGCCTTGGGCCCCGCTGGACCCCGCCTGGGTTTTTCTTCCCACTGAGCGGGGCTTATTGTTACAGGGAGTGGGGTTTTCTTTTCCCCCCTCTGCGTACGAGTTGGATTTGGTGTCGGCCCCTTCCCGGGTTCGGTTCCATGTTCCCCGGGTACGTCGGTTCCGTCCTTCCGGAGGTTTTCGGCTTATCGCATCCAACCTGGTGTGGTGCGAGCGGCCTTTGCAGCTTACCTCCTGCGTGACCCGGATTATTCCTCGGAAATGGATCCGTCCACGTTCAGGTTAGGGACTTCGTTCCCTTTCTGGCTCCGTTACGAGGTTCCGGAGTCGTCCTGGCTAGCAGACTGCCCCTTGTTGGTCCGGATTCCTGGCATTCCTTCTGTCGTTCCCGCACGCTGGAGTGGCGGGAAGCTTCCACGGTGCTTCAGGTTTTCCTGGGGGGCGAACTTGAGTACTTGAATGAGTGCTTGTTTGCCCCTGCCCTTCCCCACGATGTGGGCGTTATTCAGCTCCATGTGCAGGTTCCCTCCCTTTCGGCGGCGCTCGTTGCGGAGGACTTGCGTGCCCGGGGCTCTTGAGTTCGGCCTTGCGGTTCTTTTCCCTCCTGGAGCTGTCTTCGGATTGGCTCATGGAGGATGTGGGGACGCTTGGGTCCGTCCCGGGGTCCGGCACCTTGTCCTCGGCTGCGCGTTCGTCGGCTGCCTTGTTGAAGCTGTTCACGCCGATTTTGCGGGATGCGGTTTCCCTGTTTTATGCTAACAGTCTCGCGTGTCGGCAGGCGGTGCTGGGTTCCTCCGTGGAATCTGCTTGGGCTCTGGCTCTTAGGCGTTCTTCACCTTTTTGTCCTCTCCTGTTTGCGGAGTCGGCCGTGGCGCAGTTTATTCAGGCTGCGTCGGCGGCTTGTCGTCCGATGTCGGACTTGTTGGTTTTCCGGGGGTCCCGGGGTGGGTCTTCCCGAAAAGGTCGTGCCAGGGCTCGGGGTTCCTCTCGTCGTGGTAGGCCTCTGGTGTCAGGTTCGGGGTTGGCTCCTCCTGCGGACCCTCCCTCGTCTGGTCGGCGCGGTGTTCGCGCTGTGCGGGGTTCTGGGTCTTGTAGGGGTCGCCGGCCCTTTCGCGGTTTGCCCCCTTGACGGGGCGATGGGGGGGCGACTTGCACTGTTCGCCCGCGCCTGGTCCCATGATTCGTGGGCCTTTCGGGTCGTGTCTCGCGGCCTGCGGTGGCGTTGGGTGGCCCCTCCCCCCTTTGGGGGTCGGGGCTGGCAGAGCAGGTTTCTTCCCCTTTGCTCTGTCGAGTCGTCTTGGAGTGGGTACGCTTGGGCGTCGTCGAAACGACGTCGTCCCTCAGATGGGTTTCCCGTCTGTTTCCGGTTCCGAAACGGGACTGCGCGGACCTGCGGTTCATTCTGGACTTGTCCCGTCTGAACCCCTGGGTTCATTGCCCCTCCTTTCGGATGACTACACTGTCTCGGGTTCGGCTCCTCTGGAGCCGGGAGCTTGGATGGTGTCCCTGGACCTCCGGGACGCTTATTGGCATGTCCCGATTCATCCGCGTTCAGGGACTGGCTCGGTTTTGTTGTGGGGCGTCTGAGTTACCGCTTTCGTTGTCTCCCGTTCGGGTTGAACCTGGCACCTCGCGTGTTCACGCGCCTTACACGGGTTGTGGTGGCTCGTTTGCGTCTCCTAGGTGTTCGCGTGTTGGCCTACCTCGACGACTGGCTGGTTTGGGCTCCTAGCCATCAGCTTGCTTGCTAGCCAGGGATTTGGTTCTTTCCCAGCTCGCCGGGTTCGGGTTCTTGGTGAACTGGAGGAAGTCCCATCTGGTTCCCTCTCAGGTTCGGACTTGGCTGGGTCTCGTTTGGGACTCTCGAACCGCCTCCTTGTCTCTCCCTCCGGAGTCTCTCCTACGGCTGCGGTCCCGCCTTCGTCTGTTTCTGGAGGGCCCTCGGGTCACCCGGTGGTTGCTCGAGGGGCTGTGCGGGAGCCTGAACTTCGCGATGGTGGTCTACCCGCCGGGTCGGGTTTGGCTTCGACGGCTGTTCTGGTTCCTTCGGGGTTCCCCCTTCCGCCTCTCTCGCGATCGCAGAGTTCGACCCCCGGGGGCCTTGCGTCGGTTGCTGTGTCACCGGCTTCCTCTTTGGGTTTTTAGGGGTTCAGTGCCTTGGCGCCTACCCGAGCCCTCGCTCGATGTGTACACGGATGCGTCGTCTCTCGGCTGGGGTTTTGTGACCAGTGCTCACCAGGCCGGCCAGGGGTTGGGATCCGTCCTTCCGTCGAGCTCACAGCACGGTGTGGGAGTTCGCGGCAGTGTGGTTTGCTCTGGGGAGGGTTCAGGTGGCCCGCGGATCGACGATTCGGCTCCATTCGGACTGCTCTCCGGTGGTTCATTGCCTGAACGCGGGGGTTCGATGCGGTCCTTGTCTCTTTGGGGTTGGTCGCTTCGGGTGACTCGTCTGCTGAGTTCTCGGGGTTTGGCTCTCCTGGCGGTTCACGTACGGGGCGTGTCCAACGTCTTGGCCGACACCCTGTCTCGCTTCGTTCCCCTCTCCATGGAGTGGACGGTCGACGACGAGTCCTTCCATTGGCTTTGCCAGACGTTCGGGCGCCCCGAAGTGGGCGTCTTCCCGTTTATGCGGCGCCTTCCCCAATCGCGAGGCCGTCGGGGTCGATGCCTTTCGGCTAGACTGGCCGAGGTGGGGGTTCCTGTACCTCTTTCCCCCGTTTTGGCTGTTGCTCCAGGTCCTGACTCGCTTGGAGACTTACCAGGGGAGAGTTGTCCTTCTGGCCCCTTGGTGGCCGGCCCAGCCTTGGTTTCAGGCGCTGGTTGCTCGGTGTCCGAACCCGAGGGTTTTCCCGCGGCTCCGCCTCTTTCAGCAGATCGGGCCGGTACGTCACGTGGCTGGTTCGATGAGGGGGCCCGGTTCTGGCCGTGGTCCCCGGTAGGCCTAAGAACTCCATACACATGACTGATGCCAAAGTCTGACATTAGCATATCAGCCTGGGATAGCTCCGGGGAGCCTCCGGGACTCACCCAGAAAATGGCGTTTCATTACATTCAACGCTGGTTTTTTGTGTATCTGGGTCAGTACGACTTGATTATCCTGTTTGGTGCTCCAGTGGACCTCTGTCCATGTTCCACGTCCTGCTTTTGGACTTCTCCGGTGTTCCGTTTTGGTACCGAGTTCCTGCGATTTCTGTGTGGTTTTCTGCAGGCTTTGGGTTGCGCTGTCTGTGGGGGGGGGGGGGGATGGACTTTTCAGTCTGCCGCTCCTGCTGTGGGACATTTGGGGCTTGACTCTCTTTATTTAAATATTAATGTAATGAAATTCTATTACGAAGGACCACCCGCTTTTATAGTAAAGGGAAACTAAGAATATGATCATTAGATAATTCCTAGATGAACCAGTAACTATGGATAAAATACTAGAGAATATGATCACTTATATAATTAATGGGCTGTATAATTAATTGAATCAAAGCCTCAAAGACCTACATTGGGGGGTTATTACTGGAACTTCATATATGTCCAGGAACTAGTGTGGTTCGTGCACCAGTCCATAATGCAATAATCTAATCCTATGACCAATTATAGAATCATTATATTTATCACCAATAAGAACATAGATTATAACATGAGAAATTAATAATTATAATAAACACATGTCAATCCAAAGAAACAGTGCTCTGCATGAATAATACTACAGGTAATGGAATTTAAGGAATACGGAAAGGGTCTTAGCTTGAAGACGATTTCCAAGAAGTCGGTCACGACTCATCTCGGAATCTCCTGGACTCATCATGGAACACTGGGAGATGATTAACACGGGAAATGACAGCTCGTGGAATTCTTCACACACGCTGTAAATCAAATTATATTCAGTAGCAACAGATTAAGCTGCTAGACATCTATGTTCAAGAAAATTAAGTTAAATAATGAAGGTAAATAATAACCTGTGGTTTTTTATAGTCGCTCTGCATAACGACAAGCTACCCAGCTATAACCCCCTCCTAGATGATGCATCAAATGGGAATAAAGGTACTTAGCTAATAGGGCACTGTGTAAGTTAAGGCTTGCCGAAGTTCGCGTCCTAGGGTCAGGCGTTGTTGTAACGAACACGTGTTGGCGAGCCTAGCCTAGATGTTGACGCGCTTCACTGGCCGGTCACGTTTGGCTACACTGAACCAAATTTAACAGGTTCCTGGCTGAATGTCAAATTAAATCTCTTGACAATTCAACACGATGTGTAAGTGACACTGACACCAGCTAAGTTGTTGTCTGCAAAGGTTCTTCACACCTCACAGTGGCGACTTTCCTCTGGAGCTCTTGATGGCGTCTACCCTGGTGGCTTGGGTAATGGCGTCTCTCTCTGAGCGCGTCACCTCGTGTACTAGCGTCTCCTCTGCCCCGCTCCGCGTCCCGCGTTTGATACACAAATTATTTACTACGAATATTATCATTTCTCGCAGTTGTGATTGAAATGCTCGGATAAGGACGGGTTTATTATTCAGAGGAGTTAAATACATATTATTATTTGCCCGTTTTATGATGGTAAACGAGCAATGGAGATGAATTAAAGTCTCTCCAGGGCATTCACGCGTGACGTTAAATTTATTACCAGATAACAGTTATAACTATAAACGCTCTATTTGGCATTAGTTGGGGATCAGTTTATCTGTAAATAATTATCACACAGAACACCGTTGTTTTATAGAGAATCAAATTCAATTCTCAGACACACTGGATATAGTTGTGTTTATTATAATGTAATCTGACGCAATACTGGCGTCTGGTGACGTAAGAATTCTAGCCTTATTGTACAGATGTAATTATTAGTACATGTGAACTCTACGTTTGGTTAATTTTAATTACTACAGTGATTAATGGATTTAGTAATAATTAATGATAATACAACAGTGTTGTATTTAGTGTTGGAAATTTCCAACACCTGCCTTCCTGGTTCCTTTTCTTGGTACCAGGTTTGCTGGGTTCCGGTCCTGGTTTCGGTTTTTCTTTGTTCCTTTTCCGGACCTGGTGTGTTTGCTTTCCTGCGGTTCTCGTCCTCGGTAGTTCTCCTCTTGGATGCCTCGGGGATGCGTGTCTCATTCTTCCCTGCTGGAGCTGGTTCTCTTGCTCCTTTGGGTTGCGCTGTTTTAGATTCGCGTTTGCGCTTTCGATCGTGCTGTTCGTTTCTCCTCGTTTGTGTCGGCACAGGTTTGTGTCGTTATTGGTCTCCCACCTGCATGTTTCGTCTCGGGGGCGGCGTGTGGTTTTCCTATCACTGCGAAGGGTCCTTCGGTCTTTGATAGGGTTGGCTTGTCTTCCCTTTGGGGTTGTTCTGGGACCGTTATCTGGAATTGTCCTGTCACCTCATGTTGGGTGGTGCTGGCAGAGCCGCTCCTGCTTGCGTTCAGTGTTGTGGTTCCTTCTGCTCTATTCCACTTGCTGTCCTGGGCGTTGTTCCCCTCTGGCCTGCTCTTGAGTTTTGGGGCCATCCTGGTCGTTGACCTGGGTGGTCTTTTTCTTCTCGTTTTGGTCTTTGTTTTGTCAATGGTTTTGATTGGTCAGTTAGGACGTGTGGTATCCGCCTCCCGGTTCCTTCCCTGTTTTACTTATCTTTGGTGAGGTAGCTCCGGGGAGCCGACGGGGCTCCTCCCAGAAAACCAGCATTGAATGTAATGAAACGCCATTTTCTGGGTGAGTCCCGGAGGCCCCCCAGCATCCCTCCCTCCTTCCAGTCGGCGGCGTTTTTCGCGTATTTTGACATCCAGCCTAAGAACTGCCAGTTGGATCACCGGCGTGGAGTGTCTGGGGCTCCCCCTTCCCCCTCTCGGGGAGGGGGGGGGGTTGCGCAGACAGTGACGCGGCGACATGATGACGTCATGCTAGTTTGATAATTTTGTTTGGGGAGTTCTGTCCACTCGTTCGGCTTTTGGTAGCAATAATTTCACCAGAATTGGGGTTTGTTTTGGGGCGCCTACCTTTCTGGGTGCCTGTCCTAGTCGATGGCAGACATAGAATGCACCCAATCACAAGGGGGTTTCTATAGGCCATTGCTCCTCGTGCCTCTCTGAGGGGGCCAGGTTCTGGCTCGTGGTCCCCGGTAGGCAAGAACTCCTAGCACTTTGACTGATGCCAGAAAGTTATACATATCCATTCAGCCTGGATAGCTCCGGGGAGCCTCCGGGACTCACCCAGAAAATGGCGTTTCATTACATTCAACGATGTTTTTTTTTTAATAAAGTTAAAACCTTTTGAAAGGAAAGGCAGAGCTAAAGTACACAATGGCAGTTAAATGAGATTATAATTTGAATTCTGGCTATACAGCAGCTCTCCCACAGTCACTCAGGAAAGAATTAAGGTGAGCTTCAGTGGTTATTGAATAGGTTTTTCCAGTGTCAGTCCTCCTACGTAACATAACAAAGATAAAGACAATGGGCCACAGATTAGGATTTTTTAAAATAGACAATTTAATACATGAAAATACGTAATAATCCAATACTATGGACTCACAAAGTTTATTACCAAATAATGCAAAACTCAGGAGCTGGGAAGCCAATGCCGTATAATAGTTCAACTCAATATAAAAAATAATAAATACTGGACTGTGACTGTGATGATATAAATTTACAATAATTTAGTACATAATAAATAACGACAATAAGCCACGGGGAAAAATGCGGATACTATGTAGAGTCGAACTGAAACAGTCAAAGTGCAAAGATAGGATTGGATAATAACTAGAGAGCAGGATTACAATTTATAAGCAATAAATAGTACATTACAAATATAACGTGAAGGTTCCACTAAGAAGAGTGTAAAAGAGAGACATAAGAACAAAGGTAACTACAGAAGGCCGATTGGCCCATACGAGGCAGCTCCTATTTATAACCACCTAATCCCACTCATAAACATGTCCAACCCATGCTTGAAACAATCGAGGGACCCCACCTTCACCACTTTACGTGGCAATTGGTTCCACAAATAACAACCCTGTTACTGAACCAGTATTTACCCAAGTCTCCTAAATCTAAACTTAGCCAATTTATACCCATTGTTTCGTGTTCTCTCTTGTGTTGATACTTTTAATACCCTATTAATATCATCTTTGTTATGTCCATTCATCCACTTGTAAACCTCTATCATGTCACCCCTAACTCTTCGCCTTTCCAGTGAATGCAGCTTAAGCTTTGTTAATCTTTCTTCATATGAAAGATTTCTAATTTGGGGAATTAACTTAGTCATTCTACGCTTGACACGTTCAAGTGAATTTATATCCATTCTATAGTACGGCAACCAAAACTGAACTGCATAATCTAAATAGGGCCTAACCAGAGCTAGATATAGCTGAAGAACCACACCAGGTGTCTTGTTACTAACGCTTCGATTAATAAGTCCCAGTGTCCTATTTGCTTTATTACGAACATTCATGCATTGGTCCTTTTGTTTTAAATTCTTACTAATCATAACTCCCAGATCCCTTTTGCAATCCGACTTCGCAATCTCAACACCATCTAGCTCGTATCTTGTAACTCTTATCATCATTACCGAGCCTCAAAGCTTTACATTTATGAGCATTAAACTGCATCTGCCAATCCTTTGACCATTTCAAAACCCTATTTACACCAACTTGAAGTGATAGTGAGTCGTCTTCCGTATTAATTTCCCTACCGATTTTTGTATCATCGGTAAATTTGCAAATGTTGCTACTCAATCCTGAATCTAAATCATTTATATTAATTATAAACAACAGAGGTCCCAGGACAGAGCCTTGAGGCACTCCACTTACAACATTTTCCTACTCTGACTTGATTCCATTTATACTAACTCTGTTTCCTTTGGTATAGCCATGCCCTAATCCATTTTAATATAGCACCTCCAATACCATGAACCTTTATCTTTTTAATCAGTCTTTCATGTGGCACTGTATCAAAAGCTTTGCTAAAGTCAAGGTACACATCATCACAATCCTTACCACTATCAACTGCCTCAACTATGCTAGAATAAAAAGATAATAAATTTGTTAAACATGAACGGTCATTTATAAAACCGTGTTGCAACTCAATTATTAATTTATGTTTTTAAAGATGAAGACGAATTTTATTTGCAATTATCGATTCGAGTAACTTTCCCACAATAGACGTTAGGCTAATTGGGCGATAGTTTGACGCAAGTGATCTATCTCCTTTCTTAAAAACTGGTATCATATTAGCAACTTTCCATAACTCTGGCACTCTGCCTGACTTGATTTATTAAATATGGTAGACAGTGGGTCGCAAAACTCCTCTTTGCATTCTTTAAGCACCCTGGCAAACACTTTATCCAGCCCTGGGGATTTGTTTGGTTTGAGTTTTACTATTTGTTTAATTACATCCTCCCTGGTAACTGCTAAACTAGTCAACCTGTCCTCGTCACCACCCAGATAGACTTGTTTGGCTGAAGGCATATTGTTAAGTTCCTCTTTAGTAAATACAGATATAAAATATTTATTAAAATACTACTCATCTCTTTATCACTATCTGTTATTTGACCTGTCTCAGTTTTTAATGGACCTATCCTTTCCTTAATCTTTGTCCGGTATAATTGGAAAACCCTTTAGGATTTGTCTTCGCTTGCTTTGCTATGCGAACTTCATAGTTTCTTTTTACTTTCCTTATCTCTTTTTTAGTATTTCTAACCAGTTGTACGAATTCCTGTTCTAAACTGACTTCCCCATTCTTAATCCTTTTGTACCACGCTCTCCTTTTACCTATTAACCCTTAACATGCTCGGGGTCTAATATCCTGCTATCCACACAGGCGCATGTCATTTTGAAAAAAAAAAAAATTTTTTTTTTTTGCTAATCTGTTAAGTTCTGTTCACTGATCACGGGAAAAATAAAAAAAAAATTCTATTGTACTTACTTTTGTTGCAATAGAGCCGAGAAGCTCTGCGATGATGTCACAATCTGCATGGTCGCTCATGCAGTACACGCCCGGGAGATGTTGCGCGCGGTCCTCAAACAGCCAGAGTTGCCACAAATATATTTTCGCGCTATTTATTTACAATGTCTAAGCGCATTTTATCTAATTTTTTTTCACTAATTGTGTTTCAAATACTGTTTGAACATATTTTGTATCAATAATTGTTGCATATTTGAGTATACACAGGCGCACACAAATGTTTTCAATTACGGCAATATAATATGTCATTACAGTCTATTATATTATATGTTCTGCTTATATGTTTACATATTTACACACTCGCACACGCTATACACACTTTGAAGCACACTTAGAAGATTTCTAGACTGTGGTAGTCATTGAAGCAGTCGACAGCACATAATGGGATACCACACGTTTCACACCATGTTTGCACAAGCTTCCGTTTCTTGTCTCTACGTGTCGTTGTTTTACACACCAAGCAATCACGTTGGGCTATTGCACGCTTCACACCAGGTGGCAAATACTTAAGTTTGTGTGCTAGGAAGCCTTCAGTGTGAGCGAGGCGTGGAGTACCAGCATGCTGCAACAGTGGGTTTATGATGGGCCGCTGAATACCTGGGACATCTTTTGCAAACTTTCCTAATAACTGTATTGCAGCATCAAATACAAAGTCACGGAAAGTGGGCTTACGTCCAGTTCTCACAAGGTACATGTTGAAACAGTTCAGCATGCTCATGTCCACAAGATGGAAGAACACTTTTTTCGTCCACCTACATGTCTTCCGCACACACTCTGCAGTGCCAATCATCATGTCTGATTTATCAATCAACCGCATGTTGATATTATAGTCTAAAACACAGTCTGGCTTATATAGTGGTGCGTTTGTTTTATGGCTCACTTTCCCACTGTTCACCATTGTTCCATCATGAATTGTTGTCAACAAGTTCACCTCTCTTTTGTCTTTCCACCGAACTGACAGAATGTTATCACTTTTCCTTCTCTGACACTCACCAACTGCAATGTCGTTGTCAAACACAGGCATTTCCCTTCGTTGTGGCTTTACTGTACCAACCAATCCGGTTCTATTTTCTAGCAAGAACCGAGCTAGCAAGGGACTTGTATAGTAATTATCTGTGTATAAAATGTGTCCCTTGTTCATCCACGGAGCCATGATGGTCTTCACTACACTCCCCGAGAATCCATGTTCGTCGTTACCGGGAATGTCTACATCACTAGCCGAGTACAGAATCATGTGTAACACGTATCCTGTCTCACAATCACAAAGAACAAAAAATTTCAGGCCAAATCGGTTTCGTTTTGAGGGAATGTACTGTTTGAATGGAACACGTCCCTTGAAAAGTATGAGAGATTCATCAACCACCAGCTTCTGTGCTGGTACGTAAAAATCTCTGAATTTTCCAATAACATCGTTCATGTAGTGCCTCACTCGCCACAGTCTATCATCAGGTGTTCGGTCCTGAACACTTCCAAAATGTAGACACCTGAGGAGTATCTGAAACCTGTCTCGTGACATATATTTCCCGAATAAAGGTGTTGGTATTGTCTTGTCCTTGCTCCAATAGTCATTTATTGCATGTTTGTGACAGTGCTTCATCAACAAACAGAGTGCCAAAAACACATACATTTCCGCCACTGTGGTATTTTTCCAACGCTGCAGTCGTGAAAATTCTGTGATTTCCCTCTCAATCAGGTAAGCAGCATGCAGGTTCGTTGGTGTACAATGTATTCCATGAGTGGTTCATCATAGAATGCTGTAAAATATTCCATCTCAGCCATGTCCTCACCTTGATTAGGGAAAAGGTTTGTAATCCCTACATCTTTATCGTCAAAGTGAGGAATATTAGGAATAAAATCGTCACCATCACTCCACTCAAGTACACCAGGCGTCCTGCGAGATGCAGAGGAAAGACGGCGAGGAAGCGATGCATACCGGCGACCAGGAGCTGAATACCGTCTGCGAGAAGCACGGCGGCTACGTGCACGTGAGGTGGGTGCACGTGAGGTGGGTGCACGTGAGGTGGATGCACGTGAGGTGGATGCACTTGAGGTGGATGCACGTGAGGTGGATGCACGTGAGGTGGATGCACGTGAGGTGGATGCACGTGAGGTGGATGCACGTGAACACGAGGGTCTTGGTCCCTCATGTGGTGCCATGCGGTGGCGCTTGGCTGGGCGAGATGCTGCTGACGCGACAATTTCTCGCCCAGTTACACCACTGGTACCAGCCACAGGCTCAATAAAACTTTGATCTGAGTCACTAAACCCAGAAAAGGAGTCACCTCCCTCTGACTCGTCACCCTCAAACAGAAAATATCCACAGGAACTGTGAGGTTGTGGTAGAATTGGGGTAGAAAATGGGCGAGGAGGCATGGGAGAGCGTATAGGCCTCGCCATGGCATGGCGGTCATTTTCACTTTCACTGCTGCTGCTACTATCTCCCGACAACTGTGTATAATCCTCATCGTTGTCTGAATCGTCAAACACACTTTCTTCACCTTCAGAGAATAATTCGTGGGCTATTTGCTCTGGGGTGAGGGACTGAGTGATGCGTGCTCGTGAGGCGTTTGACCGTGCGCTCGCCATGGTGACTCTCACTAAACTGAGGCCTCCCATGCCATCGGAGCGTGAGCTGGATTTTTTTTCAAAATGGCCGCTGTTTACTAGAGCCCCTGGGCAGCGTATGGGACCCCCAGCTACACCGCGGGCCATTCAAATCGCGGTACCCATACACTTCATATGAAGTGAAGCGCAGTTGACTGGTAAAACGATTTACACTTCATATGAAGTGATGCGCACTTTAAGGGTTAAGGTTCTTCAGATTCTTTGTTATCCACTTTGGATGATTAGTATTCGATCTATTCAATTTATATGGTATACTACATTCCTGGGCTGTGCTTAGAATATTTTTAAATAAGTTATATTTGGAATCCACATCGAAAACCCCTTTTATGTCACCTATCGCTGGGTTCACGTCTAGCTCCATGACCAGCCCACACCCCATACCCAAGACTTTCCGATCTATTTGACCCCAAAAAATTCTTATGCTATTGACATCAGCTTTTCGAAAATCAGGCACTTTAACAGAATTTTCTCCTACAGATCTATTCCATTCAATGCTAAATCTGATTTCTTTATGATCACTGTTCCCTAGCTCACTCCCTATTTTGATGTCCTTAATTTGTTTCCCTGTTAGTTAACACTAAATCTAAAATATTATTTTCCCGCGTTGGTTCCTTAACCCTCAAACCGCTAGGGGCCCAAATGGAATTCACACCCACAGGCGCAAAAAAAAAAAATCCAAAAAATTCTTTCGTCTTATAGAAGTGTTCATTTTTGTTCCCTGATCACGGAAAAAATAACAAAAAAATCGTAGGTGGCATATTTTAGCCGCAATAGGGTAGGGAAGTGTGGCAAGAAAGGGGCGTTGGCAGAGCCTTCGCCAGATGAGGTCTACTCCGCCCGAGCTGTCAGACGGCAGTTGCCACAAATATATTATTACCTAATTATTTCAATGTCTCTGATTTTTTCTTAGTTTTTTTGCAGTAATATTATTCCATACAGTGAATTGTGGTATATTTATATTATAAAATGTGTGAACCATCGCTGTACTCAAAATTATGGTGTGTATATTAGTGATTCAATTATTATGTTCATAAAACAATAAACAAATAGTTTTGCTGTTGTTACACTATATACACAGGTTATATATAAGTATTTGCATGTTTTGTACACCATAACGAACTACTAAGTTGGTCTTATGAGTCAAAAAGCAACGAGGAGTGACCGCCAAACACCAGCGAGCCACTCACTGCCACTCCCTCCCTCAACACCACCTCACTCCCTCCTACAATACTATTTCTGTATTTATTCACTATACACAGACGTTATATATACGTATTTACATGTTTTGTTCACCATAACTGTACATCTAAGCTTGTATGGTGAGTAAAGGCCACAAAGACGTAGCTACTCTCACAGTCAGCTGATTGGCGGCCGCCCTCAAGGCCAGACGCACTAATATTTGTCTTTCAACAATATTGTTTGTGGTGTTATTACGCTATATACACATATTATATATAAGTATCTACCTGTTTTATTCACCATACCTGAACAAATAAGCTGGTATGGTGCCCAAAGACCATAGTGGCCATCAGTAAACACCATGCCAAGACGTGCAGTCGACCCTCTTCCCTCACCAAAATGGCGGCTCCCAACCTCCTACTCTCGCTGTTATCACACTCTATACACACGTTATATATAAGTATCTACATTTGTGTTCACCATGGCGAACCACTAAGCTGGTATGGTGAGTGCAGTCAATAAATGGTGGCCACACAGAGTCAGAAGACGACGCCACAACCCTCCCTCGCACTGCCTTACACCTCCCTCTATGGAGCACAGCGCTAAATATCACCACAATCCTGCTATTATCAGAATTCTGGTCAGTTTTATCACAGTCAGGGGGCTTCAGTAATACTATCACTGCTAAATAATAGCAGTATCATATATATTATGGTATTTGTAGGCGATGCTGTGGTCACAAGCTGAACAGCGGTGCTGTGAGCTCGTGCTGCGTGCGCCAGCCTTGGTGGCTTGCTCAATACTGACGCTGTAACACCCAAGAATGTTGGCCTGGATTTCTTTTCTAGGTGGCATCTGGCAACTATCGGTCGTGGCTGTACTATAGCTGCCCCTATCCCAGGCGGGGAATTTAAATTATAGCGCTAGACACGAAATCATATATAAATGATGTGCGCGGTTTCGGTTTTGTCACCGATATCATTTATATATGATATGCGCGGTTTGAGGGTTAATGTGTTGTGTAAGAAAGCAATCGTTAATTAATTCTAGAAAATCTGCTTCATTATTCCCTGTTTTGTTCAACCAGTTTATTCCACTAAAATTAAAATCACCCATGACATAAATACTGTTAGATCTAGATGATCTAGATATTTCATCCCATAGATGCTTTGCTTCTATTCTGTCTAAATTTGGTGGCCTGTATATAACTCCTATTATAATAATATTTGCTTTTTCGTTCAATTCTATCCAAATAGTTTCTGTATGTGGCTCAGTTTTGATTCCCTCTTTGAGACTACATTTCAAATTGTCCTTTATACTAGAAATAAGCACTAGAAGGATAAGGTTAAGTGCAAATACTCCTTCCAAAGTACTAGGTCGCAGGACCGTTAGCCCACTAACAGGGCGGGCCCATTCAGCTTAAGGCTCCACTGGGGTTCCAGCTAAGGGCTTAACGGACTGTCCCAGCTAAGGGGCCTAGGACAGGGCCGTCCGAGGGGCATGACTGATGTGCCCAGCTTAGGCCCGTGACTACGGATGCCTTTGACTAAGGAAAAGGCAGGACTGCAAAAAGTGCCTCACGAAAGGGGAGGCAAGTCGGTAAAGAAAGGGAAAGTAATAATATAGTTTGAGAACTAATGCCGCCAGCATAGCACTCATTACCGTAAAGGCCAAAGACCGTTATGCTAAATAAGCATAAACAATAACAGAGCCGTGATCCAGAGAAAACGATAATAACAAATAAAGCAGAGGGAGGGTAGAAATAAGGCAACTAAAACCCGGACCGAATAATAAAGAACTTAAATTAGTAGTAGTATGATACAATAATAACAACATTCATGGCGTTATGCGAGGCCGGAAGCCGAAAGGGGAATTGACATGAGATCAATAACACCAAAAAGTGACTATAACTAACATCAATAGCAAATAGTAACAAGTTCAAATTCAAAATTCCAATGTTTATTTAGGTAAAGTACATACATACAAGGGGTGATACAGATATTGATGAATTTATAGATAGAGCTAGTACATACAATGCCTAAAGCCACTATTACGCAAAGCGTTTCGGGCAGGAAAAACACTAAAGACTAAAACATTATACTAATTGAGATTAAAGTATAAAATGTGTTGAGAAAATATAAAAATAAAAACGGGGGGGAACATGGCAGGAAAACAGCAAAATATAATTTGGTTGACAAACAGCATTGTTTAAAAATAACAGACATGGGTTGACATTATAGGGGTAAGGTAGGTTACATGGAGTTAATTAGGTAGTGCTTAGTTTTTATCTTAAACTGGTTGAGAGAGTTAGTCTTTAACCCTTAAGCTGCGCATCGCATCATATGATGCTTTGACCGACTTGCAGTAAATTGTGCATTGCTTCATATGATGCTTTGGAGTACTACGCAAGATTTAAACGGCCCGCGAACACACGGGGTTCACCACACCTTCATCAGGGCTCCTGTAAACAGATGCCATTTTTTTTTAAATCGTGGGCCAAATTCCCGAGTGTTAGAGGCCTCAGTATTGAGTGAGCTACCAAGCCTGATGCACGCAGCATGAGCTCACAGCACTGCTGTTCAGCTTGTGACCACAGCATCGCCTAAAAATGCCATTATATACTTGTTCATGCTATTATGTAGCGATGATATTATTACAGAAGACCCCTGACTGTGATAAAACTGACCAGGGTTCTGATAATAGCAGGATTGTGGTGATATTTAGCGCTGTGCTCCATTGAGGGAGGAGTAATGCTGTGGGAGGGGAGGGTTCTGGCGTCGTCTTCTGACTGTGTGTGGCCACCTTTTATTGACTGCACTCACCATACCAGCTTAGTGGTTCGCTATGGTG
>NC_091161.1:43078548-43125068 GCF_040958095.1 Procambarus clarkii
ATAAGCCAAGTTTTCATGAATTAATGTGTTTTCGTCTACCTAACCTACCTAACCTAACCTAACCTAGATTTTTTTGGCTACCTAACCTAACCTTACCTATAAATATAGGTTAGGTTAGGTTAGGTAGGGTTGGTTAGGTTCGGTCATATATCTACGTTAATTTTAACTCCAATAAAAAAAAATTGACCTCATACATAGAGAAAAGGGTTGCTTTATCATTTCATAAGACAAAAATTATAGTAAATATATTAATTCATGAAAACTTGGCTTATTAGGCAAATCGGGCCTTGAATAGTAGGCTGAGAAGTGAGTTCTGGCTACTAGGTACGACATATATATATATATATATATATATATATATATATGTCGTACCTAATAGCCAGAACGTACTTATCAGCCTACTATTCAAGGCTCGATTTGCCTAATAAGCCAAGTTTTCATGAATTAATGTTTTTTCGACTACCTAACCTACCTAACCTAACCTAACCTAACTTTTTCTGCTACCTAACCGAACCTAACCTATGAAGATAGGTTAGGTTAGGTTAGGTAGGGTTGGTTAGGTTCGGTCATATATCTACGTTAATTTTAACTTCATTAAAAAAAATTGACATCATACATAATGAAATGGGTAGCTTTATCATTTCGTAAGAAAAAAACTAGAGAAAACATATTAATTCATGAAAACGTGGCTTATTAGGCAAATCGGGCCTTGCATTGTAGGCTGATAAGTGCGTTCTGGCTACTAGGTACGACATATATATATATATATATATATATATATATATATATATATATATATATATATATATATATATATATATATATATATATATATGTTGTACCTAGTAGCCAGAACGTCGTACTCGGCCTACTATGCAAGGCCCGATTTGCCTAATAAGCCAAGTTTTCCTGAATTAATATATTTTCTCAAATTTTTTTCTTATGAAATGATAAAAGCTACCCATTTCATTATGTATGAAGTCAATTTTTTTTATTGGAGTTAAAATTAACGTAGTTATATGACCGAACCTAACCAACCCTACCTAACCTAACCTAATCTATCTTTATAGGTTAGGTTCGGTTAGGTAGCCGAAAAAATTAGGGTAGGTTAGGTTAGGTAGGTTAGGTTGTCGAAAAACAATTAATTCATGAAAACTTGGCTTATTAGGCAAATTGGGCCTTGCATATTAGGCTGAGAAGTGCGTTCTGGCTACTAGGTACGACATATATATATATATATATATATATATATATATATATATATATATATATATATATATATATATATATATATATATATATATATATATATATATATATATATATATATATATATATGTCGTACCTAGTAGCCAGAACACACTTCTCAGCCTACTATGCAAGGCCCGATTTGCCTAATAAGCCAAGTTTTCATGAATTAATTGTTTTTCGACTACCTAACCTACCTAACCTAACCTAACCTAACTTTTTCGGCTACCTAACCTAACCTAACCTATAAAGATAGGCTAGGTTAGGTTAGGTAGGGTTGGTTAGGTTCAGTCATATATCTACGTTAATTTTAACGCCAATAAAAAAAATTAACCTCATACATAATGAAATGGGTAGCTTTATCATTTCATTAGAAGACAATTAGAGAAAATATATTAATTCAGGAAAACTTGGCTTATTTGGCAAATCGGGCCTTGCATAGTAGGCCGAAAAGTGCATTCTGGCTACTAGGTACGACATATATATATATATATATATATATATATATATATATATATATATATATATATATATATATATATATATATATATATGTCGTACCTAGTAGCCAGAACTCACTTCTCAGCCTATTATGCAAGGCCCAATTTGCCTAATAAGCCAAGTTTTCATGAATTAATTGTTTTTCGACTACCTAACCTACCTAACCTAACCTAACCTACCTTTTTGGGCTACCTAACCAAACCTAACCTATAAAGATAGGTTAGGTTAGGTTAGGTAGGGTTGGTTAGGTTCGGTCATATATCTACGTTAATTTTAACTCCAATAAAAAAAAATTGACCTCATACATAATGAAATGGGTAGCTTTATCATTTCATAAGAAAAAAATTAGAAAAAATATATTAATTCAGGAAAACTTGGCTTATTAGGCAAATCGGGCCTTGCATAGTAGGCCAAAAAGTGAGTTCTGGCTACTAGGTACGACATATATATATATATATATATATATATGTCGTACCTAGTAGCCAGAACTCACTTTTTGGCCTACTATTCAAGGCCCGATTTGCCTAATAAGCCAAGTTTTCATGAATTAATTGTTTTTCGACTACCTAACCTACCTAACCTAACCTAACCTAACTTTTTCGGCTACCTACCCAAACCTAACCTATAAAGATAGGTTAGGTTAGGTTAGGTAGGGTTGGTTAGGTTCGGTCATATATCTATGTTAATTTTAACTCCAATAAAAAAAAATTGACCTCATACATAATGAAATGGGCAGCTTTATCATTTCATAAGAAAAAAATTAGAAAAAATATATTAATTCAGGAAAACTTGGCTTATTAGGCAAATCGGGCCTTGAATAGTAGGCCAAAAAGTGAGTTCTGGCTACTAGGTACGACATATATATATATATATATATATATATATATATATATATATATATATATATATATATATATATATATATATATGTCGTACCTAGTAGCCAGAACGTCGTACTCGGCCTACTATGCAAGGCCCGATTTGCCTAATAAGCCACATTTTCCTGAATTAATATATTTTCTCTATTTTTTTTCTTTTTTTCTTATGAAATGATAAAGATACCTTTTTCATTATTTAGGAGGTCAATTTTTTTTTTATTGGAGTTAAAATTAACGTAGATATATGACCGAACCTAACCAACTCTACCTAACCTAACCTAACCTATCTTTATAGGTTAGGTAAGGTTAGGTAGCCGAAAAAGTTAGGTTAGGTTAGGTTATGTAGGTTAGGTAGTCGAAAAAACATTAATTCATGAAAACTTGGCTTATTAGGCAAATCGGGCCTTGTATAGTATGCTGAGAAGTGCGTTCTGGCTACTAGGTACGACATATATATATATATATATATATATATATATATATATATATATAAATAATTGTTTTTCGACTACCTAACCTACCTAATCTAACCTAACCTTTTCAGCTACCTAACCTAACCTGTAAAAATAGGTTAGGTTAGGTTAGGTAGGGTTGGTTAGGTTTGGTCATATATCTACGTTAATTTTAACTCCAATAACAAAAAATTGACCTCATACATAATAAAATGGGTAGCTTTATCATTTCATAAGAAAAAAATTAGAGAAAGTATGATAATTCAGGAAAACTTATTAGGCAAATCGGGCCTTGCGTAGTAGGCCGAGTACGACGTTCTGGCTACTAGGTACAACATATATGTATGTATATATATATATATATATATATAACTGATCTGATCTGATATTGATATTCATGATCCCAAATTCTGATCTGATCTGATCAGATATTCATGATATTCACAGATCTGATAACTGATATTCATGATCCCAAATTCGCGGAAGGAGCCGGTCAGTGGGACACTCTTGTCAACTCTCATCCTCGACCGACTTTTCCAAATGACTGCAAACAGTCCAAATGAGATAGCCCCATAGTGGAGAACATCGCCACATCATTGCTGGAGGCAGCTTCCAGGAAGGACAAAGCGCGTCTTCTAGCTGTGCAAGCTCCCCATGCCGGGGACTTCCTGTTGGCAGTCCCTAATTCCGCCTTGGGCACCCGCCTGGACCATCGGACCCTAAGTATTGGTGTTGCTCTGCGCCTTGCCGCCCCTATCTCCACCGAGCACCGGTGTATTTGCGGCCATGCAAGGGCAGACCAATACGGCAGCCATGGTCTCATCTGTCGTAAGACACAGGGAAAGATTGCCAGACATGAAGCAGTCAATGACATCATCAAGAGAAGTTTGGCTTCAGCTGGGTGCCCAGCACAAAGGGAACCTCAGTTGTGCAGGCCTGACAACAGCCAAAAACGCCCAGATGGAGTCACCCTGCAGCCGTGGAGGGAAGGTAAACAGGTCGTGTGGGACTACACGTGTGCATCCACATTGGCTGATACCTATCTACCTTACAGCGCAGCTGAGGGAGGCGGGGCGGCCACCTTCAGGGAGACCCAGAAAACTAACAAGTACAGGGACCTAGAACGTTGTTACAGGTTCGTGCCAATAGGCTCTGAGACTCTGGGCACCTGGGGTAAATGTGCACTTAAGTTCCTGAAGGAGCTGGGCGAGGAACTCATTGGGAAGACTAGAGACCCAGGAGCGGCCAGTTTTATGTTCCAGCGCCTCAGTGTCGCTGTTCAGAGGGGAAATGCGTGTTGTATCTTGGGTAAGCACCCGACCCCACGGGAACTGGACGAGGTCTTCGAACACTGATTGGTATATTGTTATATTGTTATATAAGTGTGTGTTTTCTGTAAACTGTAACATTGCAATAAAATAAAATAAAAACAAAAAAAAAATAATAGGGGTGGTAGGAGAGGAAAAGATTAAAGTATTCAGTGAGAATCCACAAGGTCTTCTCAGAACATTATTTCTTTTCTTCTTCGAGGATGTGGGTCCCTTTAATTAAACCAATGGTGGTACCCCTATATATATATATATATATATATATATATATATATATATATATATATATATATATATATATATATATATATATATATATATATATATATATATATATACAGAAATCATCGATAGATACAGCGATAGCAGGCGGCTTGACGTCTGCGTCAAGCCGCCTGCTATCGTCAAGCCGTCTGCGAGGCACTACACATCAAGAAGTCAACGCCAGCAATCAACAGCCAATTAATGCACAACTATATTCTACCCACTTCAAGACTCCGCTTCAATATAGAAGCATCAAGAAATATGGGCCAATAAAAATAGGCCTTCTGCAGTTACCTACCTTTAATACCCATTGTTTCGTGTTCTGTCTTGTGTTAAAAGTTTATTTTCACCTCATCCAAAACTATTGTAACATGTCACCTCACTCAAATGTAGGTATAAAAAACTCGAAGATGTTTAAGCTCTATTCAGTTAAAGTTGTGTGTGTGTGTAAACTAAAGTCTTTGAAAATGTAATAAGTTTTATGAAACGCGCTCAAGTGTCGCGTCAGACTAGAAATAAAAATGAATTTTGGAGAATTGATTTTTGAATTACCATCAACAGTGAAAAGAAACGTAAGAAATATCGAGAAAATTCGTTTTAGAATTATTACCCTTACTTTTTCGGTCATATTTAATAATAAATATATATTATATATATATATATATATATATATATATATATATATATATATATATATATATATATATATATATATATATATATTAGTATATTTTGGTAGCAGTCTTTCCTGTAGACATATATTATTAAATATGACCGAAAAAGTAAGATTAATAATTCTAACACGAATTTTCTCAATCTTTCGTACATTACGCTTCACTGTTGGAGGTAAATCAAAAATCAATTCTCCAAAATTCATTTTTATTTCTAGTCTGACGCGACACGGG
Source organism: Procambarus clarkii (assembly GCF_040958095.1). Taxonomy (NCBI): domain Eukaryota; kingdom Metazoa; phylum Arthropoda; class Malacostraca; order Decapoda; family Cambaridae; genus Procambarus; species Procambarus clarkii. The sequence continues at coordinate 43,084,125 of NC_091161.1, forward strand.
CGCGTTTCATAAAACTTATTACATTTTCAAAGACTTTAGTTCACAAATACACAACTGAATAGAACTTACGTATCTCCGATTTTAAATCTACATTTGAGTGAGGTGGAAGGGGTGATGTGGCATTAACACAAGACAGAACAAAATGTGGTATTAATAGGGTATTAATTTCATCAACACAAGACAGAACAAGGGTATTAATAGGGTATTAATTTCATCAACACAAGACAGAACACGAAACAATGGATATTGAATAGAAGTGTTTGTAGAAAGCCTATTGGTCCATATTTCTTGATGCTTCTATATTGGAGCGGAGTCTTGAGGTGGGTAGAATATAGTTGTGCAATAATTGGCTGTTGATTGCTGGTGTTGACTTCTTGATGTGTAGTGCCTCGCAAACGTCAAGCCGCCTGCTATCGCTGTATCTATCGATGATTTCTGTGTTGTTTACTAGGATTTCTCTGGCGATGGTTTAATTGTGGGAAGAGATTATATGTTCCTTAATGGAGCCCTGTTGCTTATGCATCGTTAAACGCCTAGAAAGAGATGTTGTTGTCTTGCCTATATACTGGTTTTTTTGGAGCTTACAGTCCCCAAGTGGGCATTTGAAGGCATAGACGACGTTAGTCTCTTTTAAAGCGTTCTGTTTTGTGTCTGGAGAGTTTCTCATGAGTAGGCTGGCCGTTTTTCTGGTTTTATAGTAAATCGTCAGTTGTATCCTCTGATTTTTGTCTGTAGGGATAACGTTTCTATTAACAATATCTTTCAGGACCCTTTCCTCCGTTTTATGAGCTGTGGAAAAGAAGTTCCTGTAAAATAGTCTAATAGGGGGTATAGGTGTTGTGTTAGTTGTCTCTTCAGAGGTTGCATGGCTTTTCACTTTCCTTCTTATGATGTCTTCGACGAAACCATTGGAGAAGCCGTTATTGACTAGGACCTGCCTTACCCTACAGAGTTCTTCGTCGAGTTGCTTCCATTCTGAGCTGTGGCTGAGAGCACGGTCGACATATGCGTTAACAACACTCCTCTTGTACCTGTCTGGGCAGTCGCTGTTGGAATTTAGGCACATTCCTATGTTTGTTTCCTTAGTGTAGACTGCAGTGTGGAAACCTCCGCCCTTTTCCATGACTGTTACATCTAGAAAGGGCAGCTTCCCATCCTTTTCCATCTCATAAAACCAGAAAAACCTTTTCCATCTCTTCTTTTCCACAGCTCATAAAACGGAGGAAAGGGTCCTGAAAGATATTATTAATAGAAACGTTATCCCTACAGACAAAAATCAGAGGATACAACTGACGATTTACTATAAAACCAGAAAAACGGCCAGCCTACTCATGAGAAACTCTCCAGACACAAAACACAACGCTTTAAAAGTGACTAACGTCGTCTATGCCTTCAAAGGCCCACTTGGGGACTGTAAGCTCCAAAAAACCCAGTATATAGGCAAGACAACAACATCTCTTTCTAGGTGTTTAACGATGCATAAGCAACAGGGCTCCATTAAGGAACATATAATCTCTTCCCACAACCAAACCATCGCCAGAGAAATCCTAGTAAACAACACAGAAATCATTGATAGATACAGCGATAGCAGGCGGCTTGACGTTTGCGAGGCACTACACATCAAGAAGTCAACACCAGCAATCAACAGCCAATTATTGCACAACTATATTCTACCCACCTCAAGACTCCGCTCCAATATAGAAGCATCAAGAAATATGGACCAATAGGCTTTCTACAAACACTTCTATTCAATATCCATTGTTTCGTGTTCTGTCTTGTGTTGATGAAATTAATACCCTATTAATACCCTTGTTCTGTCTTGTGTTGATGAAATTAATACCCTATTAATACCACATTTTGTTCTGTCTTGTGTTAATGCCACATCACCCCTTCCACCTCACTCAAATGTAGATTTAAAATCGGAGATACGTAAGTTCTATTCAGTTGTGTATTTGTGAACTAAAGTCTTTGAAAATGTAATAAGTTTTACGAAACGCGCCCGTGTCGCGTCAGACTAGAAATAAAAATGAATTTTGGAGAATTGATTTTTGATTTACCTCCAACAGTGAAGCGTAATGTACGAAACATTGAGAAAATTCGTGTTAGAATTATTAATCTTACTTTTTCGGTCATATTTAATAATATATATATATATATATATATATATATATATATATATATATATATATATATATATATATATATATATGCGAATTTTCTCGATATTTCTTACGTTTCTTTTCACTGTTGATGGTAATTCAAAAATCAATTCTCCAAAATTCATTTTTATTTCTAGTCTGACGCGACACTTGAGCGCGTTTCGTAAAACTTATTACATTTTCAAAGACTTTAGTTTACACACACACACAACTTTAACTGAATAGAGCTTAAACATCTTCGAGTTTTTTATACCTACATTTGAGTGAGGTGACATGTTACAATAGTTTTGGATGAGGTGAAAATAAACTTTTAACACAAAACAGAACACGAAACAATGGGTATTAAAGGTAGGTAACTGCAGAAGGCCTATTTTTATTGGCCCATATTTCTTGATGCTTCTATATTGAAGCGGAGTCTTGAAGTGGGTAGAATATAGTTGTGCATTAATTGGCTGTTGATTGCTGGCGTTGACTTCTTGATGTGTAGTGCCTCGCAGACATCAAGCCGCCTGCTATCGCTGTATCTAACGATGATTTCTGTGTTGTTTGCTAAGATTTCTCTGGTGATGGTTTGGTTGTGGGAAGAGACTATATGTTCCTTAATGGAGCCCTGTTGCATAAGCATAAGCAACAGAGTATACAGAGACTAGAGCACCCCCAAATTAGACATACCTGAGCCACACTTGAAGAGTCTTCTCGAAGCATGTACAAAGGAAGCCCCTTTCATCAGTCCACAAAAAGACATGTATTTACAAATAGACGTAGTAGCAATGGGCTCCCCCTTAGGAGTTTTATTTGCTAATTTTTATATGGGAACCATCGAAGACAGGGTCTTCAGTAGCAGACAAAAACCAACTGTATATTGCCGTTATGTAGATGACATATTCGTAATAGTAAAAGACTCAGTTGAGCTAATTGACGTAAAAAGACATCTAGAGAGAGAGTCAGTACTCCGATTTACACATGAAAATAGTGAAAATAACAGTCTGCCATTCTTGGATGTACTAATAACAAAAACAGGAACCTCTTTAAGCACCAATGTATATACCAAGCCCACCAACATAGGATTATGCCTGAACGGTAGAAGTGAGTGCCCCAAAAGATACAAAGCGCTTACCCACTGCTCTGAATGGAGCAACGTGAGTAGAGAGTTTGAAAGAGTAACTCAGGTATTGGTGAACAACGGATATAGCAACGCGGCAATAAACGCTGCTATAAGAAGACACTTGGACCGTTGGTATAATCCAGAACCTAGAACAGAAACCACAACACCCCCAATAAAATTATATTACAAATCAACCATGCACAGTGAACATATAAAAGAGGAAAGAATAATGAAAGAAATAATCCGTAAAGGAGTAAAAAGCACTACTCCTAACCAAAACATAAACCTGATAATATTCTACTAAACCAAGAAGACTTCCGAACTCCTTATCAAAAACAGCCCGAAGCCGACGGAGAACCCTCTACAGCAGTCAAGCGTTGTATACATGTACACTTGCCCCCAAGAAGGATGTAACCTTCAATCTAAGTACATAGGTATGACGTCGACCAAGCTGACGAGGCGTTTGACATGCCATCTTCAATCCGGTGCCCCTAGGAATCACATGAGACAAGCCCATGACATCACTCTAAGAAGAGAAATGTTGAACAAGAATACCTGCATAATAGACAAAACCCAAGATGCAAGAAGATTACAAATTCTCGAAGCAATTCACATAAGAATAGAACAACCTACCATGAACACCCAAATCACGGAACTATTTACTCTACCCACCATGAGAGTAAGGACAAGACCAGAACATAACGATGCCAACACAGAAGACAATGTCCAACATAACAGGCCAATTACACTGGATTAATCTTTGTATGTAGATAGGAGCTGCCTCGTATGAGCCAATGGGCCTTCTGCAGTTGCCTCTGTTCTTATGTTTCACCTCACATTTATCCCTTATGTATCCCCCCATGTTTTCACCTTTATTGTCTTTATCACCTGACCCAGTGCGGGTATAAAATCAACCACCACTGTAAGATCTCTTCACTTGAGAATGAACCATGGAGGTTCGAAAGTTTTGCAAATTGTATATATAAGGGTAATACATTCTATAGTTAATCACTTCTTTTCTTCGCCTTAAAAGTACGAAAATGAGTTTTGGAGAACTCCAATTTCAACTAAGCCCTGATGCTAAGAAAAAAGTTAGAGGGATAGAAGCCTTAAACCAGAATATATATATATATATATATATATATATATATATATATATATATATATATATATATATATATATATATATATATATTTATTGTGACGATAATCTCTTTCAAGAGAGATTGAGCCTGCTCTTCCCTCCAAAGTATGTCACCTCAACAGATAATATAGAAGATATATCCAGCAAGTATCTCCAAAACATTTTGCCCAGAGAGCAAAACGTATCCAGCCCACCGGCGCACCTGCTCGCCTCTGCCACTGTTAACCAGCAAACTGCTTGTCCATCGCCTGCCTGTCGCTGATTGGCTGGTGCCCAGTCGCACCTGCCCCACCACCCTCCACCACAAGTTGATGTCTGGGCTGCAGCGATCCAGAGAAGGCAGAATATCTCAGTGCTCCACACAGTTGACACGTCTCATTGGTAGACTAAGCCTTGGCTTACGTGTACTAAGGGAGGTGGCAGCTCGAAGCCAATATTCCTGCACTATTATTTACTTTGCTATTATTCACTTGTCTTAACGTAACTTTTCATTTGCCAGTGATTATTCTTATTATTTTGTTTGTTGATTTGTCTGTTACATTTTATACTCAATTTTATTCATGTCTTGCTTTTCTAACGTAATTAAAATTTCATTGTTAAATTTACTTGTGTTTTGTGTGTCTTCCCATTACCTTACCACAGACGAAAGTTCCAGCTTTTCTCTTTTTTTTCTTTATGTGACGAGGCCATGCCCCTAGCTTTTGAAACAGCCGAACACCAACGCATTACCGTCACATAAAGTGGGGGCCTGCCCTAGGAGCTTCACTCAGGTACTGGTGCCAAGTAGTAATTTATGGTAAGCGTATTTGGCTTTGGTAACGTAGCTTTTACTATTTTTCATATTCTTTACTATTTTTCATATTCAATTTCATTTTTATATGGTGCTGTGTGTATTGTGCATTCCGAGAGTAGCATATGGTGAAGGTGAGACAACTTTGGATTACGTGGTGACTGTAGGCCTCAGTCATACTCTTAATTGGTCATCTCTCCCTCCGTGTTATTACTCGTGTTTACCATCTTTTGTCCCTTGGATATTTCTCATATTTTCGACAGATCATCATATTGGTACCCTGGTACTGTGGTCTGCCCCCGGGTCAAGTGCACCTAATCTTCTGCAATCTGACAGTAGGAGGATAAAGAGGGCCATAGTTCCTCTAGCACGAACTTTAGTTGCTGAATTGGGACCTCAGCAGCAGTTCTCGTCACCAGTTGACACCTCGCACCCCTACACGTCAGTCAGAGATGATGATACATACATTGGTAGGGAATTAGCTTTCTTTTTCAGAGCACAAAAGTTCGCTAATTCTGTAAGTATCATATTAATTTCAGTGGGAAAACTTGCTTATGTCCTATAGAGACTCGGCAAGGTACGCCTACATCCTTGGACTACCAATTTTACTTTTGAGGCAATTAACTGTTTCATTTGTCTTAGAAACTCAGTTTCACTTGTTTAGTAGGATTTTCTTGCCCTTATCCTCTTACATGAGTACCGGGTACAAGATTTCCTGCGACCTTGATTTAATTAATCATTTAACATCTTGTACTTAACTTTAATTGTTAAAGATTCCACAGGATAGGTACCAGTTGCCACGTTGTCCTGTTTCTGACATTCACTATATCAACGGTATATTCGTTGTACATTTATTTGCTAATTTCATCATGTTTCGTCTCCAAGCTTTCCGTGCAGATCCAGCAGGTGAAATAGGGACTTTAAGTCGTGCCAAGAGGACTGAATTACACACTCTTGCACATGAGTATCACCTAGAAGTTCCCTACCAAGCCAACAAAAATGAGATACACAACCTGTTACTGGATCATTTCCTAGAGCAAGGTAAGATAGACCCTGAAACTCACGAAACTTACTTTATTGCAGATAAAACTGATTTGGCAACGATGAAACTCAAACTAGAGCTGGCCAAGATTGAACGCGAGCAGCAAAGGGAAGCCCTCGAGCAGCAACGAGAAGCAGCTGCCATACGCATGGAAGAACAAGAACGTGAAATCGCCCTCAAGGAACGTGAAGCTGCCTTGAGGAAAGAAGAACACGAACGTGAAATCGCCCTCCAGGAACGTGAGGTTGCAATGGTCCGTGAGAGGGAAAGAGTACAGCTTGAAGCAAAACAACGCCAATTGGAGATTCAACACGAACATGACAAACAACAAGCGACTCTGGCTATGGAGTGTCGTCAATGAGAATTCGCGTTGGAAACTTCACACCTCGCTCAACGCCAGCAAGCTACTGCCAATCTTCCCGTCAGTTTTAATATATCACATGCAAGTAAGTTAATGCCATCATTTGTAGAAACAGAAGTTGACGTGTTTTTCACCACCTTTGAAACCCTTGCTAATCAACTTAGTTGGCCTGCCGACCAATGGGCCACACTTCTCAGAGTACGTCTTACAGGTAGAGCTGCAGTCACACTCAGTACTTTGGCGTCTGAGAATGACTACCAGACTCTGAAACAAGCAGTGTTGGACGCCTACCTTCTCTCCACCGAAAGTTATGGAAGGAAATTCCGTGACCACCTGAAGGCAAGTACCACTACCTTTCTCGAGTTTGCTAACACCAAAAGGAGATATTTTATGAAATGGCTGGAAGCAGCACATGTCTTCACCTTTGCAGAACTCGTCAACCTGATGCTAGTTGAAGAATTCTTGAGGCGTGTGCCGCCTCCTGTCCGTCTACATTTAGCAGATAAAGAAGAAACCGACTACCTGAAGTGTGCTAAGTCGGCTGACACTTACAGCCTCATCCACCGGCTGACACCAGAACCATCCTCCAGTAAGAAGTCGTGGTACAGTTACGAGAAAGTGAGTACCGATCAAGCTGGCTCGCAATTGTGCTGCAAGTATTGTAGACTCTATGGACATACCATAGATAAATGTGGTAAGCCTCAATACAAAGGAACCACCGACACGCAAAAACCCAAACCAACTCCTCCTAAGTCCGGTAAGCCTGTGATGAATGTTGGTGTTCATGTTAATGATCTTTCTCTTTTCAGTAACCACCTGTATACTGGAACTGTCTCTGCCAACGGTTCAAATCCGGAGGGACGTTTCAAATTGAAGATCTTGAGGGACACGGCGGCTCTTCAATCGATCATCTTGAAGTCGGCTGTGCCCAACATCGCCTACACCGGAGAAACTGTCTTCATCACTGACCTCACTGCTACCACTCCCTATCCTCTCGCCAGAGTCCACCTGGATTGTCCCTTCGTGAACGGAGAAGTCCAAGTCGCCGTCAGGGAAAAGCCTTTTCCCATGCCTGGAGTGCAACTTATCCTAGGCAACGACTTGGCAGAAGACCTGCAACCGACCAACCTGATCGTCATGGACAAACCCCAGGTGTGTACCTCTGTGCCAGATAACCCTATATTTGAGTATGTTTCAGCAAAGGTTCAAGACAGTGATGAAGTTTCTCCTCCGGTTCTAGTGACCACCCGTGCACAAGCCGCACGACCACAGCCAGCTGACTCTACTGCTACCGCTGTCCCTCAAGACCCTCAGAAACTACCCCCGAATCTGACCAAGTTGGAGTTCCGTAAGTTACAGAGGGAAGATCTTACCTTAATACCATTATTTTTCCAGGCTGAGACTCAACCCGACAGTATTCCTGGGTTCTTCCTAGAGAACGACTTGCTCTACCGCAGATATAGACCCAGTAAACTGAAGGAGGACGATGATTGGGCCAACGTTGAACAACTTGTGATTCCTGCCAGCCTGCGGCCCACTATTCTACACCTGGCCCACGGAGCACTCCCACTACGGATTCAACAAGACTTACCATGGAATCCGTCAAGACTACTACTGGCCAGGTATGGTAAACAGCGTCAAACAGTGTCATACATGTCAGATGGCAGGTAAACCGAACATCTCTATTCCCAGAGCACCACAGATTCCCATACAGGTGCCTGCGGAACCTTTCCACAGACTTATTATAGACTGTGTTGGTCCTTTACCTCGGACCAGTTCAGGTAACGCCTATATCTTAACCATCCTGTGTCCTACCACCAGATTCCCCATAGCAGTTCCAGTAAAGAACATTACGGCTGCTACGGTTGTGAAGCACTTATTGAAGATCTTCACCCGGTATGGATTTCCCAGGGAGGTTCAGAGCGACTGTGGTACCAACTTCACCAGTGATCTCTTCAAAAGGACACTGGAGGAGTTCAACATCAAACAGGTATTGTCCAGCCCCTATCATCCTGCTTCACAGGGTTCTCTTGAGCGTAGTCATCAGACTATTAAAGCACTCCTGAAAAAGTTTTGTAGTGAAACCTCTAAGGATTGGGATAAGCAAATAGATCTGATAATGCATATATATAGAAGTCTTCCCAATGAGTCCCTAGGAGTATCTCCTTATGAGATGCTCTACGGACGTAAGTGCCGTACTCCCCTCAAGGCTTTCAAAGACTCTCTACGTGATGCCACCTTCAGTGAGCATCAGAATGTGCCCCAGTTTCTTCAAAACCTTCAACACATTCTAGAGAGAGTCCGCAGTTTTGCCCAAGATAATCTATTGAAAGCACAGGAGAGGATGAAGACTCATTACGACCAGACCAGCAAAGTAAGAAAATTTAAGCCGGGAGACTTCGTCCTTGCTTACTCCCCTCTCCCAGGTTCTCCTTTACAAAACAGGTTTTCAGGACCCTACCGCATCAAGGAGTGCAGAAACAACCATAACTACGTTCTAGAGACTCCAGATAGGCGGCGAAAGACCCAGCTGTGCCACGTCAACCTCCTGAAGCTATATAATGGTACTCCTCCCACTGTCATGCTAAACTACTCTGCTTTTACAGAACCATACATCCACAGTGAGACCTTCCCTGCTTCTCCTCCCGAAAGCACTGACAAGGAGTCAGTGCTTTCTAATTCAGAAATCCTTAATGATCTTGTAACAAACTAGTTGTAAGAATTATCCAGAAGGTTCCAGAAGTCGTGTAAGGACCTGACCTCACATCGCACATTCCTCTGGGAATTAGCAGGTCTGAGTCACAAATGGCGGGCATCTTTGTTCATAGTTTTGTATAATGAACCATCCTATAGTATTCAGTAATTTAGAGAAATTAGCCTTTATTCATTTTGTATTAAAATTGTATTGTATAATAGTACTGGGTACAATATCAAGAGTATTCTAATTATTGAGTTTAAGTCACCATCAGTGACGTCACGAATCAGATCTAACTTGTAAGGCGGAGTGACCGGCGGTCATAGGTCATCAGAGTTGACATGTCTACTATTTCTCAAAGTTCAATTAACCATTTTGGGGGATCGGGAACAGCTCTGCCGTTAGATGTTTGTGTAATTTAATTTCAGTAAAATAATTCAACCAGTCTGGATCAATTCAGTACAAACAGAGGTTAATTGTTATAACTTAAACCTTGCTAAGTAACTGGGGTAAGCGATGCGGAAGGATACAATGCTCTAGTCTGGGCTAGGCCAGACAAGGACAGATCAGTGTGGACTCCAGAGCAACTGGGAGAGGTCAACCATCTTACCTCTCCCCAAGACCAGCCCAACATCTTTAGCTGGTAAAACATAGAGGTATAGTTGCTATTGTTATGTATAGGAATAGTCTCATTTGCCATTCAGGTCAAGTAGGGAGTGTTAAAGTGACAGGGAGTGAACATATTTAGATTTTTAGTTTTTCTTTTAATAAATTAAGTAGTTAATATTTTGCATTTTTTTTTTTTCCATTTGGTTATGTTTACTTGTCCTGGTCACGTGGTCCACACGAGGCAGAGTTGGATTGGGCGCCGATTCTAACATCGAATCGGAATTCATCATCCCCATCTAATTAATTCCACACTCAAGTTTCCGAGGTTATAAACTACTAGTGGGGATCAAGCCCCAAGGTTGACTAATTCGCATGATCGATCCAGACCTCGATCATTGCTGTGTTACTGGTCTGGTGGTGGCAGCGTAGAGGCGACTCTAGGGTTTGGCTCAAAGCCTAGGTCACGCCATACTGGTTGTAGAATCCTAAGTCGGTCAATCGTCTTAGGACCACGTGGCGTGGAGTTGGCTTTGGTAAAAGTTTTGGAGTCCCTTGGTAGAGAATAAAAAGTAAGAATACGGGTAGAGGGAAAAGAAGGAAAGATTAAGAAGAGAAACCTTGCCCCGTGTTACAATCTTCCCAACTATTTTCAGGACAAACATAGTGCACCTCTCGTCAAAATCTTCAGAGAACATCAGGAGTTGTTCCGAGATGACCCCCAAGAGTGTAATGTTACCCAGCACGACATCCAACTGCTCCCCGACACCCAGCCGATTCGTCAACCCTTCTACCGAATCAGCCCTAGCAAGAAGGAAGTCATGCGTGCTGAGGAGCAGTACCTCTTGGATCATGGACTGGCTACACCTTGTGAGTCCCCCTGGGCCTCACCCTGTATCTTGGTGCCAAAACCCCAAGGTAAGGTGAGGCTATGTACTGACTATCGTAAGTTAAATAACGTGACTGTCAAGGATGCATACCCCTTGCCAAGGATAGATGACATTCTTGACGCCATTGGTAATGCCCAGTACTTGTCCCAAGTGGACTTGCTTAAGGGGTATTACTAAGTGTGCTTAACGGAGCGAGCTAAAGAAATATCTGCCTTTATCACTCCTTTTGGACTTTTCAGATATGAACGCCTTCCTTTCGGACTATGTAATGCCCCGGCCACCTTTCAGAGAGCTGTCAACCGTGTCATCCAGGGCTTGGATAACACGTACGCCTATTTGGATGATATCGTCGTAGCATCCAACACCTGGAGTGAACATCTGCTCCAGCTGCGACGACTGTTCGCCAAGCTCCTGACAGCCGGCCTCACCATCAACCTGGGCAAGTCCACCTTCGCGAAAGGTAAAGTGCGTTATCTGGGTCATGTTATTGGGAATGGCAGCCTAGCTCCGTTAAACTCACACACTCAAGCCATCCAACATTATTCACAGCCTACCACCAGGAAGCAGCTCCTGTGCTTCCTTGGTCTTGCCTCCTACTACCGTAGGTTTGTGAGAAATTTCAGTACAGTCGCCACACCTTTAATCCTATTAACCAGTCCCAAGCAACGATATAAGTGGACCATGCAGCAAACCGTTGCTTTCGAACAACTCAAATTCCTCCTCTGTTCTAATCCCATTCTCGCCTCGCCAGATATCACCAAGCCTTTCGTCCATCATGTCGACGCCAGTGGTACCGGCGTTGGTGGTGTCCTGATGCAACAACGAGGCGAGGAGGTTCTACCTGTCAGCTACTACAGCTACAAATTGAAACCACACCAGAGGAACTACAGCACTATTGAAAAGGAGCTACTATCCATCGTCCTGAATCTCCAGCACTTCGCTCCATACCTACAAGGTGCCAGGTCTACCACCATCTTCTCAGATCACAACCCTCTCCGCTTCTTGCATCAAGCCATATTCACTAACCAGCGTCTTCTACGACGGGCTTTATATTTACAAGATTTCAACCTGGAGATCCGCTATATCAAGGGTTCTGACAACATCATAGCCGATGCCCTCTCCAGAGTTTATGAAGTAGAAGCAACTCCACCTATTACTCCACCAAATAACGACGTACTTCTTCCAGAACCGCAGGCTTCGGGGGAGAGTTGTGACGATAATCTCTTTCAAGAGAGATTGAGCCTGCTCTTCCCTCCAAAGTACGTCACCTCAACAGATAATATAGAAGATATATCCAGCAAGTATCTCCAAAACGTTTTGCCCAGAGAGCAAAACGTATCCAGCCCACCGGCGCACCAGCTCGCCTCCGCCACCGTTAACCGGCAAACTGCTTGTCCATCGCCTGCCTGTCGCTGATTGGCTGGTGCCCAGTCGCACCTGCCCCACCACCCTCCACCACGAGTTGATGTCTGGGCTGCAGCGACCCAGAGAAGGCAGAATATCTCAGTGCTCCACACAGTTGACACGTCTCATTGGTAGACTAAGCCTTGGCTTACGTGTACTAAGGGAGGTGGCAGCTCGAAGCCAATATTCCTGCACTATTATTTACTTTGCTATTATTCACTTGTCTTAACGTAACTATTCATTTGCCAGTGATTATTCTTATTATTTTGTTTGTTGATTTGTCTATTACATTTTATACTCAATTTTATTCATGTCTTGCTTTTCTAACGTAATTAAAATTTCATTGTTAAATTTACTTGTGTTTTGTGTGTCTTCCCATTACCTTACCACAGACGAAAGTTCCAGCTTTTCTCTTTTTTTTTCTTTATGTGACGAGGCCATGCCCCTAGCTTTTGAAACAGCCGAACACCAACGCATTACCGTCACAATATAATATATATATATATATATATATATATATATATATATATATATATATATATATATATATATATATATATATACATATATATAACTGAAAACTCACACCCCAGAAGTGACTTGAACCCATACTCCCAGAAGCAACGCAACTGGTATGTACAAGACGCCTTAATCCACTTGACCATCACGACCGGACTAATGAGGTGATAGCCGAGGCTATTTGAACCACCCCACCGCCGGCACTCGGATAGTAATCTTGGGCATAGCATTTTACCAAATCACCTCATTCTTTGGGGCACACGTGAGGAACACAAATGCGAACAAGCCTGAATGGTCCCCAGGACAATATGCAACTGAAAACTCACACCCCAGAAGTGACTCGAACCCATACTCCCAGAAGCAACGCAACTGGTATGTACAAGACGCCTTAATCCACTTGACCATCACGACCGGACTGATTTGAATTGAGAATGAGGTGATTTGGTAAAATGCTATGCCCAAGATTACTATCCGAGTGGCGGTAGTGGGGTGGTTCAAATAGCCTCGGCTATCACCTCATTTGTCCGGTCGTGATGGTCAAGTAGATTAAGGCGTCTTGTACATACCAGTTGCGTTGCTTCTGGGAGTATGGGTTCGAGTCACTTCTGGGGTGTGAGTTTTCAGTTGCATATTGTCCTGGGGACCATTCAGGCTTGTTCGCATACATATATATATATATATATATATATATATATATATATATATATATATATATATATATTATATAATGTCGTACCTAGTAGCCAGAACGCACTTCTCGGCCTACTATGCAAGGCCCGATTTGCTTAATAAACCAAGTTTTCATGAATTGTTTTTCGACTACCTAACCTAACCTAACTTTTTCGGCTACCTAACCTAACCTATAAAGATAGGTTAGGTAGGGTTGGTTAGGTTCGGTCATATATCTACGTTAATTTTAACTCCAATAAAAAAAAAATGACCTCATACATAATGAAATGGGTAGCTTTATCATTTCATAAGAAAATAATTAGAGAAACTATATTAATTCATGAAAACTTGGCTTATTAGGCAAATCGGGCCATGCATAGTAGGCTGAGAAGTGCATTCTGGCTACTAGGTACGACATATATATATATATATATATATATATATATATATATATATATATTATATATATTATATATATTTATATATATATATATATATATATATATATATTTATATATATATATATATATATATATATATATATATATATATATATATATATATATATATTTATATATATATATATATATATATATATATATATATATATATATATATATATATATATATATATATATATATATATATTTATAGATATATATATATATATATATATATATATATATATATATATATATATATATATATATATATATATATATATATATATATATATATTTATTAGTATATTTTGGTAGCAGTCATTCCTGTAGACATATATTATTAAATATGACCGAAAAAGTAAGATCAATAAGTCTAACACGAATTTTCTCAATGTTCCTTACATTTTTCTTCACTGTTGATGGTAACTGAAAAATCAATTCTCCAAAATTCATTTCTATTTCTAGTCTGACGTGACACTTGAGGGCGTTTCGTAAAACTTATTACATTTTCAAAGACATTAGTTTACACACACACACAACTATAACTGAACAGAGCTTAAACATCTTCGATTTTTCATGCCTGCATTTGGGTGAGGTGATATGTTACAACAGTTTTGGATGAGGTGAAAACAAACTTTCAACACAAGACAGAACACGAAACAATGGGTATAATATTTTGTGAGTTAAAGGGAAGAATGGAAGTAACTGCAAAAGGCCTATTGGCTCATATTTCTTGATGCTTCTATATTGGTGCGGAGTCTTGAAGTGGGTAGAATATAATTGTGCATTAATTGGCTGTTGATTGCTGGTGTCGACTTCTTAATGTGTAGTGCCTCGCAGATATCTAGCCGCCTGCTATCGCTGTATCTATCGGTGATTTCCGTGTTTTTTGTTAAGACTTCTCTGGTGATGGTCTGGTTATGGGAAGAGATTATATGTTCCTTAATGGAGCCCTGTTTCTTATGCATCATTAATCGCCTGGAAAGAGATGTTGTTGTCTTGCCTATATACTGAATTCTTTGAGACTTACAGTCCCCAAGTGGGCATTTGAAGGCATAGACGACATTGGTCTCTTTTAAAGCGTTCTGCTTTGTGTCTGGAGAGTTTCTCATGAGTAGGTTGGCCGTTTTATTGGTTTTATAGTAGATCGTCAATTGTATCTTCTGATTTTTGTCTGTAGGGATAACGTTTCTATTAACAATATCTTTCAGGACCCTTTCCTCCGTTTCATGTGTTGTGGAAAACAAGTTCCAGTAAAATAGTCTAATAGGGGGTACAGGTGTTGTGGTGTCTCTTCAGAGGTTGCATGGCATTTCACCTTCCTGCTTATGATGTCTTCAACGAAACCATTGAAGAAGCCGTTGTTGACTATGACCTGCCTTACCCTACAGAGTTCTTCATCGACTTGCTTCCATCCTGAGCTGTGGCTGAGAGCACAGTCGACATAAGCGTTAACGACACTCCTCTTGTACCTGTCTAGGCAGTCACTGTTGGCATTGAGGCACATTCCTATGTTTGTTTCCTTACAGAGAACTGGAGAATTGATTTTTCAGTTACCATCAACAGTGAAGAAAAATGTAAGGAACATTGAGAAAATTCGCATTAGAATTATTAATTTTACTTTTCCGGTCATATTTAATAATATATATATATATATATATATATATATATATATATATATATATATATATATATATATATATATATATATATATATATATATATTATTAAATATAATATATATATATATATATATATATATATATATATATATATATATATATATATATATTTTATTAAATATGACCGAAAAAGTAAGATTAATAATTCTAACACGAATTTTCTCAATCTTTCGTACATTATGCTTCACTGTTGGAGGTAAATCAAAAATCACTTCTCCAAAATTCATTTTTATTTCTAGTCTGACGCGACACGGGCGCGTTTCGTAAAACTATGCCCATCCGGGCTCAAGAAGGGTGCCTCTTTAGTACAAGCTTGGAGTAGTTTCCTCAGAATACTTTCTGGCATGTCAAGAGGAGTACAGGCTGGATCACGATACACTCTGTCGGCTATCATTCCGATTGTCTCGTCCACAGGTACGTTGGTAAACAGAGTGTATCGTGATCCAGCCTGTACTCCTCTTGACATGCCAGAAAGTATTCTGAGGAAACTACTCCAAGCTTGTACTAAAGAGGCACCCTTCTTGAGCCCGGATGGGCATATGTATAAGCAAGTAGATGGGGTCGCTATGGGTTCTCCCCTAGGTGTCCTGTTTGCAAACTTCTACATGGGTACCATCGAGCAAAAAGTCTTAGTCGACATGAACTTGAAACCGGCCATATACTGCAGGTATGTTGACGACATTTTTACACAGGTACCTGATGTCAGACATCTGCAGGAGCTGAAGGAGGCATTTGAGCAGAGTTCCGTGCTGCGTTTCACTTACGAGACGGAAAAGGATGGGAAGCTGCCTTTTCTAGATGTAACAGTCATGGAAAAGGGCGGAGGTTTCCACACTGCAGTCTACACAAAGGAAACAAACATAGGAATGTGCCTAAATGCCAACAGCGACTGCCCTGACAGGTACAAGAGGAGTGTTGTTAACGCATACGTCGACCGTGCTCTCAGCCACAGCTCAGAATGGAAGCAAGTCGACGAAGAACTCTGTAGGGTAAGGCAGGTTCTAGTCAATAACGGCTTCTCCAATGGTTTCATCGAAGACATCATAAGAAGGAAAGTGAAAAGCCATGCAACCTCCGAAGAGACAACTAACACAACACCTATACCCCCTATTAGACTATTTTACAGGAACTTCTTTTCCACAGCTCATAAAACAGAGGAAAGGGTCCTGAAAGATATTGTTAATAGAAACGTTATCCCTACAGACAAAAATCAGAGGATACAACTGACGATTTACTATAAAACCAGAAAAACGGCCAGCCTACTCATGAGAAACTCTCCAGACACGAAACAGAACGCTTTAAAAGAGACTAACGTCGTCTATGCCTTCAAATGCCCACTTGGGGACTGTAAGCTCCAAAAAACCCAGCATATAGGCAAGACAACAACATCTCTTTCTAGGCGTTTAACGATGCATAAACAACAGGGCTCCATTAAGGAACATATAATCTCTTCCCATAACCAAACCATCGCCAGAGAAATCCTAGTAAACAACACAGAAATCATCGATAGATACAGCGATAGCAGGCGGCTTGACGTTTGCGAGGCACTACACATCAAGAAGTCAACACCAGCAATCAACAGCCAATTATTGCACAACTATATTCTACCCACCTCAAGACTCCGCTCCAATATAGAAGCATCAAGAAATATGGACCAATAGGCTTTCTACAAACACTTCTATTCAATATCCATTGTTTCGTGTTCTGTCTTGTGTTGATACTTTTAATACCCTATTAATATCCTCTAATGCCACATCATCCTTCCCACCTCACTCAAATGTAATGCCACATCACCCTTCCCACCTCACTCAAATGTAGATATAAAATCAGGGAAACGCAAGTTCTAATCAGTTGTGTATTTGTGAAGTCTTTGAAAATGTAATAAGTTTTACGAAACGCGCCCGTGTCGCGTCAGACTAGAAATAAAAATGAATTTTGGAGAAGTGATTTTTGATTTACCTCCAACAGTGAAGCATAATGTACGAAAGATTGAGAAAATTCGTGTTAGAATTATTAATCTTACTTTTTCGGTCATATTTAATAAAATATGTCTACAGGAAAGACTGCTACCAAAATATACTAATATATATATATATATATATATATTATTAAATATGACCGAAAAAGCCCTTTCTAGATGTAACAGTCATGGAAAAGGGCGGAGGTTTCCACACTGCAGTCTACACTAAGGAAACAAACATAGGAATGTGCCTAAATGCCAACAGCGACTGCCCAGACAGGTACAAGAGGAGTGTTGTTAACGCATATGTCGACCGTGCTCTCAGCCACAGCTCAGAATGGAAGCAAGTCGACGAAGAACTCTGTAGGGTAAGGCAGGTCCTAGTCAATAACGGCTTCTCCAATGGTTTCGTCGAAGACATCATAAGAAGGAAAGTGAAAAGCCATGCAACCTCTGAAGAGACAACTAACACAACACCTATACCCCCTATTAGACTATTTTACAGGAACTTCTTTTCCACAGCTCATAAAACGGAGGAAAGGGTCCTGAAAGATATTGTTAATAGAAACGTTATCCCTACAGACAAAAATCAGAGGATACAACTGACGATTTACTATAAAACCAGAAAAACGGCCAGCCTACTCATGAGAAACTCTCCAGACACAAAACAGAACGCTTTAAAAGAGACTAACGTCGTCTATGCCTTCAAATGCCCTCTTGGGGACTGTAAGCTCCAAAAAACCCAGTATATAGGCAAGACAACAACATCTCTTTCTAGGCGTTTAACGATGCATAAGCAACAGGGCTCCATTAAGGAACATATAATCTCTTCCCACAACCAAACCATCGCCAGAGAAATCCTAGTAAACAACACAGAAATCATTGATAGATACAGCTATAGCAGGCGGCTTGACGTTTGCGAGGCACTACACATCAAAAAGTCAACACCAGCAATCAACAGCCAATTATTGCACAACTATATTCTACCCACCTCAAGACTCCGCTCCAATATAGAAGCATCAAGAAATATGGACCAATAGGCTTTCTACAAACACTTCTATTCAATATCCATTGTTTCGTGTTCTGTCTTGTGTTGATGAAATTAATACCCTATTAATACTCTTGTTCTGTCTTGTGTTGATGAAATTAATACCCTATTAATGCCACATCTTGTTCTGTCTTTTGTTAATGCCACATCACCCCTTCCACCTCACTCAAATGTAGATATAAAAGCGGAGATGTGTAAGTTCTATTCAGTTGTGTATTTGTGAACTAAAGTCTTTGAAAATGTAATAAGTTTTACGAAACGCCCTCAAGTGTCACGTCAGACTAGAAATAGAAATGAATTTTGGAGAATTGATTTTTCAGTTACCATCAACAGTGAAGAAAAATGTAAGGAACATTGAGAAAATTCGTGTTAGACTTATTAATCTTACTTTTTCGGTCATATTTAATAATATATGTCTACAGGAAAGACTGCTACCAAAATATACTAATATATATATATAATATACTAATATATATATATAATATATATATATATATATATATATATATATATATATATATATATATATATATATATATATATATATATATATATATATATATATATATATATATATATATATTATATATAGATGCCAGCACTCTCTCATATTGAACAACGTTCATTTAATTATTATGAAATGAGAATTTGAATATTGTCAAATAAGACAAATTATTTCTTTAATTCCTGATAATCTTTAGTTCCTATAAACCGGGATATTAATTAAATCATAGATAATATTAAGCGCGCCATAGCAAAACTGCGCATGATGAGCTACCCGGGAAGGAGGAAGGACTGGCAAGCGACGCCATTAAGCTTGAGAGATTGTCTGGAAGCTGGTCAAATTACCGCCTCATCAATCCGCCATCCCTTCCACTATGGACGCTAGGACGTGACTGCTTCATCATATCACAGACATCAGTATCGGCATATCTATAAGTTCATTTCCCTTGTTTTTTGTGATCACATTCAACATAATAAGTAGGACAATTTGTCGTTATGCTGCACGCCCATTAAAAATATCCAGTGTTATATACAGGGCTATACCACATCTAATTTAGAAATGTGGTATTATAAATCTCTAGATGATTTCTACATACTACTCGCCTTTCAGCTTGGAATTGCTAATAATAAGGAAGATATGATGGTGTCTCGATCAAGTGTTCCCAGGATAGCCTGATGAAGCAAATTTCTCTTGACGAATATATCCCAATGCATGCTAGCTTTCCTTCGTACACCTAAGCTGTTATTTCGTTCTTGTAGTTTGTAGAATATTATATTTTATTATTAATCCAAAGATTATTTAAAATCTCCAATATTTCATATTTTCTTCAATATTTCATGTGTATTAATCTTCATTTATTTGTACTTGAAATGCATTAATTTCTCTGTACTAATCAAACCCCCCAAAGTGTGTGGAGGGATTTGGCTTCGTAATTTATTATAACTACAGTTCATTCATTATACAGTAATAGATTTCCATCATACTTATATAAGAGATCCATAGGCACTGTTTCTCCAATTATTAGTTCCTTATCTTAAGGATGGTCCTTCAAATGATTTATGAGATTTATTATATTGGAGTCAGATTCCCCCAGAAGCAGAACGTATAAACATAGTTGTCTCTAAAAAGAGAGAAGAAACATGTTCAGGGGTATTGTAACCACATCCCAAATTCTAAATATATTTTAACTATTTTTTCATAGAAAAAATTAAATGATACAGGAAACGCTCGAAAGTATTGCTCACTTAACTTTATGATGATTAAAATAAAAATTAACAAACAGAGTTTCATATAAACATTATATATGAAATACCTGCACTCTCTGACAGTCCCCTGGGGACATCCTGTCTGCCTTAATGTCAGGTGACCTTGTGGCTGTGGCAGCTTACCTCCTCCTCCTCCCTGTGATCGCCATTGCGTCCTTTTATATATGTTCGTTTATTTAATAATTTCCTCTCTGGTAACCACTAAACTTGTCAGGATGTCATCTGCACATTCTACGTAGATTTGTTTTGCTGTATTCATAAAGTTCTTTTATATATTCTTATTTCGTAATTTAAACCATTTTCATTATCAGTTATTTGACTTATATTTTAATAGCCAGGTGTTGTCTGTAATCTTTGTTTCATCTGGTGAAACACTGAAGGCTTTCTTTGCTTGCCCTGCAATACGTACATTTTTCTTAAATAATCGTGTCATAATTCGTTTGTATTGAGCCTTCTTTTTTTCTGATTACGTTCTTTAGTGCCATGGTTATTCATTTTGGGTCACTACTATTTTAAATCAGCAATCTATAGCGTACAACGTTCCTGGGCTTTATTTGTAATTAAAAAAAAAAAAAATTACATCATAATCCAGTAACCACCTCGGTAAACAAGACAAGGCTCAAGAACTGCCCAACTCCCATGTTCAGGTCTGCCAAATTTAAAATTCCCAAAGAATCCCTAAATATATGAATCAGAAGAGAGAAAAATCTGGCGCCTTAAGTTTCTCTCAAATAACTTTTTCGTGTCTTGTTTAAGGTAATTTCCTCATGATCTCTGTTGCCTAACTCACTCCCTTTTAAGATGCTACTTATCAGTGTCTCCCTGTTACACAAGTCTATATTATCTTATTGTGTTGACACAATATTATTTTGTTTAATGAAGCGGGTATAAATTTAAAACTAATTTCCTGTATAACAAATAAAGTTTATTGTACTCAAATTAGTCGGTGTTTGTTAGACACCAATTTTGGTGTTTACTGATGTTTATTGTTAGTTTGTTTGGGGAGCCGGTGGCTGAGCGAACAGAACACTGGGCGCGTGATCCTGTGGTCCCGGGTTCGATCCCGGGTGCCGGAGAGAAACAATGGCCAGAGTTTCTTTCACCCTGATGCACCTGTTACCTAACAGTAAATAGGTACCTCGGTGTTAATCAGCTGTCACGCACTGCTTCCTGGAGGTGGAGGCCTGGTCGAGGACGGGCCGCGGGAACACTAAGCCCCCAAATTATCTCAAGATAGGAGACCTAGATGCTTTTAGATATTAGTTACCATAAAATCTATTCTTTCCTCTTAAAGTTTGATGGATTGTGTGTAACTTCTATTATTAGGTAGATCATTTTCCATTTAATTCTCTCAACAGTTTGATGAGCAAAATTTTCAGTTCCACTCTTGCACTGCATTTAATACTTAGACGTATTGCCACGGCCCATCCTCGACCGAAATAGATCAGTGTAAAATAATTGGTATCTTCTATATTAATTGATCCGTGTTTTCCTCATACATTGAGGTTTGTTAGTGGTTTCATTTACTTTTGTCTGTCGTAAACTCAAACCCAGATTCGTTTTGAATACAATATTTACCCTACTGTATATAATTAGCCTCATGAAATTGTTAACTTCATACAATCTATTTTCCCCACCTAGACCCTTGAGGTGTACCAATAGGTTTGTACTGGAAATTGGTAACTCTTGGCAATAAACGCCCTAGACACACCAGCCTATCATCTACAACTCATAACCTCAAATTAAGCTCCTAACCCAGAATCATTACTTCAACTCTCCACACCCGGTTAGTCTCTCATACAATACTCTCACATTGCAGACTCGACTGGAGTCAACAAGATCACATCGGGTCCCCACATTAGGCTGGTGTCTGTCACTGCCACAAGCAGATAAAGAGGAGTACTTGATGAAACCGCGGCTTCCTCAAGACTGCCCTCCAACTGGTCATTGTATTCACCACCACACCCAGCATCCCAAGGACGCTATAATTACATTAAATGTATATCTATATGTTTTCACGAACTTTGGGTCAGCCTTTGTGACCTTTTAGCTGTAACATTTGCTTACGTGACCTATGGTTGTTTTAATCTTTGACCACACCTCGGTGTGACCACAATCTGACTACTCGTGTGTATTACCACTCATTTTCCTCCACCATTTGATAAGTAATGTAGTTCTTGATTCACTACCTCATACTTTTTCCTATGTTGTATATTGCAACAGTACATCGACCTAATTCACGTTGAAGCGGCTACAACAGCAGCCACAGCTTCCAATGGCCATAACCATATCACTATTACTGTGATGCCTACAACAGTCCTACGCACTTAACTCTGTCAGCAAAAGCTGCCACACGCCTTCCATGAAAAGTATATCGTGTAGCTAGCATACATGGTATTCTTGCTAATGAAAGCTTTCCAATTGTTCATTAATGGAATTGCATTACTCGTACAATACCTTTGTCATTGCAACTATATTTAAATTCCTGTTTGTTTCTAGCTCGGTGGATGTTGTTTACGGAGAAGCGGACAGTGGGCTTGATCATATTGCGTCACACTATTTCTTATGAACTTTATCCCTTGCCCGCGGAGAATATACCCAAACACTTGCATTTGTAGAGCAGAAGGTTTTGCCTAACCAGCGCATGTGCCAAGATCGCAACACATCTCCAGACTTTTGTTGTGATGTTGATCTACATGTTGATTCAAAGCGACATTTTCCTTTCCTTAGTATATTTAAACACTTTTTGGGAATGGTTATGTAACGTATGATTGTTACGTCGTTGGGTAGATTAGATACACATTGTTTAGTGAGTTTTCATATTTATTTATTAGTCTTGATTACAGTAGTCGGTTGGTGGCATTGTCGTAAACGTTCAGACGGAGCTTGGAGCAGAGCAGAGAGCTGAGTGAGGCCGGAGTCGCGGAGCTCTATGTGGGAGAGCGTGGAGGCTCGATTGGGAATTGCCAGTGTCTGAACTCGGGGAGCGAGAACGTTGTAGCTCGATGTGGTCGTAGTCTGCTGTCTGCTGTGTCGAAGCTGTAGCGTCTTGGGTCAATTAGATCTGTACACGCTGAGTGCTACATTGTTAACTGTGCAAATTGTACTGTTCGCTATTCCTCATATCGCTTGCTTATATGGTGACTACACCTCGGCTCCCTCCAACAAGATGAGAAGAGCATTACCGGTAATTGGGGGAAAGGACTGTAGCTTCTGTAATTAGTGCTAATTAGTTATGCTATTAAGATTATGAGATAATGGAGCGAGTATAAGATTAACTCGCTACAGTTATAACTGCATTCTAATCCTTTTATATTTCCTGAATGTTTGCAAATGTCCCTTACATATATGTACTTGTATAGATTTATATATACATTTTAAAGTTATATGCACTAGTTAATTTGCTCGAAACATACTTAAAATGGCTTTTCTATTGCAGGTGTGTTGGAGCTGCAGGTGTGTGCAAGGGCACTTCAGGTGTGTATGAGGGAGCTACAGGTAATGTCCACCGTCCCCTCCACATGGTCACTGCTGTTAAAACCACTTGGGTCGCAACACGTGGGGAGCTCAGGTTACAATACATGAACACATTGCAGGTATGATATGTATACAGGTGTGTGAGGAAACTACAGGTATGTGAGGAAGCTACAGGTATGTGCGAGGGCGCTGCAGGTATGTGCGAGGGCGCTGCAGGTGTGTGAGGGAGCTCGGGTTACAATACGGGAACACATTGCAGGTATGATATGTATACAAGTGATGTAGGTTTTAAATCACTGAGGACAACATTGGTTTTATTAACATCAATTCAGAAGTTTCGTATCATAGTGATTAGACATCATCAAGAGAACTCGGAGAGATTTTACTAGTCATGTATTAATGATGAAGATGCTGTTGATAATGTTCGAAGACTGACAACAACAGTAGTATCTACTGAAAATGTTTAAAATATTAAACTAAATATTTTCAAGCATTAGTGAAGGTCAAGCGGACATAATATTTAATTATTAATATACTTTTAAGTGACTGGTGGTGTTATACGATACGTTTTTAAAGCCGTGAGTATATTATTCCGGTATGTATGAATCTCGTAATCATGGAGATATTTTGATAGAGCATGAACAAATCGGCAACAAGAATACAAATATAAGAACATAGGAATGAAGGAAACTGCTGAAAGGTCTATTGGCCCATACGAAGCAGCTTTAACTTATATCCACCCAAACTCAAGAGATCCTACGTCTGTTATGTTACCAAGTAATTTGTTCTACAAGTCAACAACCCTGTTACCAAACTAGTATTTACCCAGGTATTTCTTAAATCTAAACTTGTTCAATTTATATCTATTATTTCGCGTTCTATTCAGTGAAATATATAATACCTTATTAATATCTCCCTTATTATGCTTTATTATAGACTCGTTCCTCTCAATGTTTGCTGATGATGCAAGAATTATGAGAAGAATCAAAACAGATGAAGATAGACAGAGACTAAAGGATAACCTGGACAAACTGGAGGATTGGTCTATAAAATAGCGGCTAAATTTCAACTCAGGAAAGTGTAAGGTAATGAAATTAGGCGAAGGGAGCAGGAGGCTGAACACATGATACCATCTGGGAGGTGAAATCCTGCACGAGTCCAATAGAGAGAAAGATCTGGGGGTTGATATCACACCGAACCTGTCCCCAGAGGCCGACATCAAAAGAATATCATCAGCGGAATATGCTAGACTGGCCAACATAAGAACTGCCTTTAGAAACTTGTGTAAGAAATCGTTCAGGACCCTGTATACCACTTATGTCAGACCAATCTTGGAATGTGCAGCTCCAGCCTTGAGTCCATACCTAGTTAAACACAAGACAGTTAGAGAAGAATCAGCGGTATGCCACAAGGCTTGTCCCGGGGCTGAGAGGTATGAGCTACGAGAAAAGGCTAAAGGAGCTGAACCTCACGTCCCTGGAAAACAGAGGAGTAAGGGGAGACATGATAATTTCCCTGAGAATTTTGTAGGTGGTTGACAGAGTGGACAAAGACAAACTCTTCAGCACGGGTGGGACACGAACAAGGGGACACAAGTGGAAACTTAGTACCCAGATGAGACACAGAGACGCTAGAAAGATTTTTTTCAGTGTCAGAGTAGTTAATAAATGGAATGCACTAGGCAGTGATGTGGTGGAGGCTGACTCCATACACAGTTTCAAATGTTGATATGATAGAGCCCAGTAGGCTCAGGAACCTGTACACCAGTTGATTGACAGTTGAGAGGCGGGACAAAAGAGACAAAGCCCAACCCCCGCAAGCACAATTATGTGAGTACAATCAGGTGAGGTGAGTACCACACACCTTTCTCTGACGAAAGAGCAGAGTTCAACCACAGCATGCACAACTAGGGGAATACAACTAGGTGAATACACACACACACACACACACACCTAAAAAACATTATATTAAATAAAAAAAAATTATATTAAATAAAAAAAAAACATGCTTCAATACGACGGTCAGATGATGTCACCCGTCAATACGACGGCCAGGTGATGGTACCCGTCAATACGACGGCCAGGTGATGGTACCCGTCAATACGACGGCCAGGTGATGGTACCCGTCAATACGACGGCCAGGTGATGGCACCCGTCAATACGACGGCCAGGTGATGGCACCCGTCAATACGACGGCCAGGTGATGGCACCCGTCAATACGACGGCCAGGCGATGGTACCCGTCAATACGACGGCCAGGTGATGGTACCCGTCAATACGACGGCCAGGTGATGGTACCCGTCAATACGACGGCCAGGTGATGGTACCCGTCAATACGACGGCCAGGTGATGGTACCCGTCAATACGACGGCCAGGTGATGGTACCCGTCAATACGACGGCCAGGTGATGGCACCCGTCAATACGACGGCCAGGTGATGGCACCCGTCAATACGACGGCCAGGTGATGGCACCCGTCAATACGACGGCCAGGTGATGGCACCCGTCAATACGACGGTCAGGTGATGGCACCCATCAATACGACGGTCAGGTGGTGGCACCCGTCAATACGACAGTCAGGTGATGGCACTCGTCGATACGACGGTCAAGTGATGACACCCGTCAATACGACGGCCAGGTGATGTCACCCGTCAATACGACGGTCAGGTGATGGCACCCGTCGATATGACGGCCAGGTGATGGCACCCGTCAATACGACGGTCAGGTGATGGCACCCGTCAATAAGACGGCCAGGTGATGGCACCCGTCAATACGACGGTCAGGTGATGGCACCCGTCAATACGACGGTCAGGTGATGGCACCCGTCAATACGACGGCCAGGTGATGGCACCCGTCAATACGACGGCCAGGTGATGGCACCCGTCAATACAACGGTCAGGTGATGGCACCCGTCAATACGACGGTCAGGTGATGGCACCCGTCAATACGACAGTCAGGTGATGGCACCCGTCAATACGACAGTCAGGTGATGGCACCCGTCAATCCGCTGGAGGTTCGAGCCTTCCGTCACCCACAACTTCACTACTGTAACCAGCGCCTGGGAGCCTCGTCAACATTCTCAAGGGCCTAACACCAATGGATGGGAACTACCAGGAGAAAGTGCAAAGCCATTACGACTATATAGCACTTGGAAGGCATCAGGATAAGGATTTGGCCTGGGACGGGGAGGGGGATGTGAGGAATAGTGCCCAACCACTTGGACAGTCGGGAATTGAACGCCGTCCAGCAAGACGCAAGACCGTCGCTCTACTTTTTAGCGCAAGTGGATTTAATTTGGGTTTGTCCTTATAATGTGATAATTATGAAGGAAGAGGATTACTTCATTTATGTTAAAACCAGTTCTCACATTTTGAAGACAAAGTCACTTTTCTTGAAAATTGACTAGGAACATAATTGTTAAAAATTTAGTATTTTACGTATTTTCTTTCCTTTAGAATTGATGAAAGTTAAGTCAGCTTGCAAATACGTGTGACTTGGGTCTTCACTTATTTCTATTCTCTCGTAATAACATGTGATGTTTTCGGTGTTCCTTACTTGGCTAAGATAGAGGATGACCTTTCTTTCATTTATTTCCTTGACCCTCATACAGGCTGGTGCTTCCACACGCGACAGCCTGTAATTGTCTGTAACACAAAGAGTTGCCTTTAAGTTATAGGCAAGGTTTCCCGTTATGCCTAGCTCCTCCTCAATGATGTTATAGACGTCGGTGTCATGCTCTACACCGACGTTGATGCCTCCAGATTATATCACTTTCTGCTGGATAGCTTCGTCCAGAATAATCTTCTCTGACCCCAGAATGTTGACGAGACTGAAGATGCCTGGCGCTGACGCCAAGATGTCAGCCGCGTCAGATGGCATAATATTGCCTGCATTTAGTACAACAACTTTACCTACAGCGTCAGAGGTCAGCGCCACCGCTTCACTAATGACCTGACTAATTACTGAACAATGCTGGGAGACGAGCCACGTCATCTACGTCGTTATCGAAAATACATCCAAACTAGTACTCTATAAATCCTGTATTTAAGACCGCAGGTTCAATTGTTTCAGTTAAGCTGACTTGTACTAGCCTGTTTAGCTATTAATGATAATCATTTAAACGGTAATGTTACGCGGAAGTGACAATTAACACAAAAAGTTTTCAAAACTTTCGTTA
Organism: Procambarus clarkii; assembly: GCF_040958095.1. Lineage (NCBI taxonomy): Eukaryota > Metazoa > Arthropoda > Malacostraca > Decapoda > Cambaridae > Procambarus > Procambarus clarkii. The sequence continues at coordinate 43,112,062 of NC_091161.1, forward strand.
ATGTTGTTTACGTCAATAATAACAGCGTGTTTAAGGACGAAAGTTTCACTGTTTCTTATTTCATAGTTACTCATGTAATTATACAGGTTCCACCTGGGTAACCTGGCAATGGGTTCACAAAACTCACATATTTTCATACCGTTTTCATACATCTCAGCATTACTGGGGTACAAAAAACATTTCGGACACTGTACCTGTTTGTCTGGCGAGACGCACACGAGTCTTGTGCCGATGTCAAGTTTGAAGCTCAAACTGGATTGCTAATTGTTGTGGAAGCTATGTTCCTCTGTAGCCTCCTGGAGCCCCATTTGTTCTTGGCACTCCAGGTCTTCTTGAGGGAGTGTGGAGTCGTGAGAGGGCAGTACCACCTGCAAAAGTTTACTAAAGCCCCTACATCTTGTAGCGTCGAGCTCCCTCACGGCTTTTGTTAGTGCCTGTGAGTGTGACTCGTGGTCTTGGGTCCCGAGCGGGTTTGATGATACATTTATTAAGCAGGTAGTAATTTTAGCGAGTTCGGCGGTGGTCATGTCTTTGTAAGGAAGAAGTTTGAAGGCAGCGCTCATCAGCTAATGCTGGCGGGTGAAGTCGAGGAGCATGGTGCCTGAGAAACTTTTGACAGAGTCGGTATTATTATCTGTATCATCATCATCACTATGACCGCTCTCCTCGATATTAATTTCGGTATTAATATCATCATTATTCCCACTGCCCTAGGTATTAATTTCTGTATTACCATACATAGTGGCATTAACGGAGCCAATATTTGTGTCTCGCCTGGAAGATTCAACCTGGTCCTTATCGTTGTCCATATCTTTCGACACTGACCCTGAAGACTGGTCGCTCTCAGACTCCCCTCGGAAACAACAACACAACACTCTCACAATTTTCTTAATCACTGATAAACACATTTTTGATGCGAGTAAATACGTTTTAATTACCAAAATATATAGGTACAGTACAATCATCACATCTATAAATCTACTGCATAATTTAGTAAAGTTAGAATGTAACGACTAAACCACACATCAGAAAGTTGAGAAGGACAAAGCTTTGGTCCGTCCTGGACAATCATCGATTCTTATAATGTATTGATAATGAACATGACATTCTCAGCCACGTTATTGTCACTCATCGTCTGATAACTTACAATGTACTAACCTGTTTGTGGAGAATATTGTTTGGTGGTAGACAGCAGGAAGAATGTTGGAGAGTTCGGAGTAGTTGTTAGTGAGAGTTGTGGGGAGGTTGTTAGTGAGAGTTGTGGGGAGGTTGTTAGCGAGAGTTGTGGGGAGGTTGTTAGCGAGAGTTGTGGGGAGGTTGTTAGTGAGAGTTGTAGGGAGGTTGTTAGTGAGAGTTGTGGGGAGGTTGTTAGTGAGAGTTGTGGGGAGGTTGTTAGGGAGAGTTGTGGGGAGGTTGTTAGTGAGAGTTGTGACGAGGTTGTTAGCGAGAGTTGAGGGGAGGTTGTTAGTGAGAGTTGTGAACAGTTGGTAGTGAGAGTTGTGAACAAGTTGTTAGCGAGAGTTGTGAACAAGTTGTTAGCGAGAGTTGTGAACAAGTTGTTAGCGAGAGTTGTGAACAAGTTGTTAGCGAGAGTTGTGGGGAGGTTGTTAGCGAGAGTTGTGGGGAGGTTGTTAGCGAGAGTTGTGGGGAGGTTGTTAGCGAGAGTTGTGGGGAGGTTGTTAGCGAGAGTTGTGGGGAGGTTGTTAGCGAGAGTTGTGGGGAGGTTGTTAGCGAGAGTTGTGGGGAGGTTGTTAGCGAGAGTTGTGGGGAGGTTGTTAGCGAGAGTTGTGAGAGGTTGTTAGTGAGAGTTGTGAACAGTTGGTAGTGAGAGTTGTGAACAGTTGGTAGTGAGAGTTGAGAACAGTTGGTAGCAAGAGTTGTGAACAGTTGGTAGTGAGAGTTGAGAACAGTTGGTAGCAAGAGTTGTGAACAGTTGGTAGCAAGAGTTGTGAACAGTAGGTAGCAAGAGTTGTGAACAGTTGGTAGTGAGAGTTGTGAACAGTTGTTAGCAAGAGTTGTGAACAGTTGGTAGCAAGAGGTGTGAACAGTTGGTAGTGAGAGTTGAGAACAGTTGGTAGCAAGAGCTGTGAACAGTTGTTAGCAAGAGTTGTGAACAGTTGTTAGCAAGAGTTGTGAACAGTTGGTAGTGAGAGTTGTGAACAGTTGGTAGCAAGAGTTGTGAATAGTTGGTAGCAAGAGTTGTGAACAGTAGGTAGCGAGAGTTGTGAACAGTTGGTAGCAAGAGTTGTGAACAGTAGGTAGCAAGAGTTGTGAACAGTTGGTAGCAAGAGTTGTGAACAGTTGGTAGAGAGAGTTGTGAACAGTTGGTAGCAAGAGTTGTGAACAGTTGGTAGCAAGAGTTGTGAACAGTTGTTAGCAAGAGTTGTGAACAGTTGGTAGTGAGAGTTGTGAACAAGTTGTTAGCGAGAGTTGTGAACAGTTGGTAGTGAGAGTTGTGAACAGTTGTTAGCGAAAGTTGTGAACAGTTGGTAGCAAGAGTTGTGAACAGTTGGTAGTGAGAGTTGTGAACAGTTGGTAGCAAGAGTTGTGAACAGTTGGTATTGAGAGTTGTGAACAGTTGGTAGTGAGAGTTGTGAACAGTTGTTAGCAAGAGTTGTGAACAGTTGGTAGCAAGAGTTGTGAACAGTTGGTAGTGAGAGTTGTGAACAGTTGGTAGTGAGAGTTGTGAACAGTTGGTAGTGAGAGTTGTGAACAGTTGGTAGCAAGAGTTGTGAACAGTTGGTAGTGAGAGTTGTGAACAGTTGGTAGCAAGAGTTGTGAACAGTTGGTAGCAAGAGTTGTGAACAGTTGGTAGTGAGAGTTGTGAACAGTTGGTAGTGAGAGTTGTGAACAGTTGGTAGTGAGAGTTGTGAACAGTTGGTAGCAAGAGTTGTGAACAGTTGGTAGCGAGAGTTGTGAACAAGTTGTTAGCGAGAGTTGTGAAGAAATTGGTATATGCTGTAATCATCTTGCATTACTCTCTCATAGGCTTCAGATGCGACCAAACTGGCATCAACTATGACTTAAATTAATTAAGATGGAGGGTAGAAATATCCTATTCTTCTCTATTGTTTTGAGATGCATCTTATTGTCTCAATAAACTTTCTCGAACTTGAACTTGAATGACTTAAGATTTCGTCGTTACTTGCATGTCACATAAGTCACTCAGATATCTAATCATAGTTATTAATGAATTATCTAGCTCTAATAGTCACTTACCTAGTGCATCGTTATGACAGATTTAGTGTGTGTGTACTCAACTAGTTGTGTTTGCGGGGGTTGAGCTCTGGCTCTTTGGTCCCGCCTTTCAACCGTCAATCAACTGATGTACAGATTCCTGAGCCTACCGGGCTCTGTCATATCTACATTTGAAACTGTGTATGGAGTCAGCCTCCACCACATCACTTCCTAGTGCATTTCATTTACTACTACTCTGACACTGAAAAAGTTCGTTCTAACGTCCCTGTGGCTCATGTGGGTACTCAGTTTCCACCTGTGTCCCCTTGTTCGCGTAGCACCAGTGTTGAATAGTTTATCCATGTTTACCCGGTCGATTCCCCTGAGGATTTTGTAGGTTGTGATCATGTCTCCCCTTACTCTTCTGTCTTCCAGTGTCGTAATGTGCATTTCCCGCAGCCTTTCCTCGTAACTCTTGCCTTTTAGTTCTGGGACTATTCAAGTGGCATACCTTTGGACTTTTTCCAGCTTCGTCATGTGCTTGACAAGGTACGGGCTCCATGCTGGGGCCGCATACTCCAGGATTGGTCTTATATATGTGGTGTACAAGATTCTGAATGATTCCTTACACAGGTTCCTGAACGCTGTTCTGATGTTAGCCAGCTGCGCATATGCCGCAGACGTTATTCTTTTTATGTGGGCTTTAGGAGACAGGTTTGGTGTGATATCAACTCCTTGATCTTTCTCTCTGTCTGTTTCATTAAGTACTTCGTCTCCTATTCTGTATCCTGTGTCTGGCCTCCTGTTTCCACTGCCTAGTTTCATTACCTTACATTTACTCGGGTTGAACTTTAGTAGCCATTTGTTGGACCATTCATGCGGTCTGTCTAGGTCATCTTGTAGTCTCATACTGTCTTCCTCCGTCTTAATCCTCCCCATAATTTTTGCATCATCAGCAAACAATGAGAGGAATGATTTTATATCATCTGGAAGATCATTTACATATATGAGAAACAGTATTGGGCCAAGAACTGAACCCTGCGGGACCCCACTGGTGACGTCTCGCCAATCCGATACCTCACCCCGCACAGTAGCTCGCTGCCTTCTGTTACTTAGGTACTCCCTTATCCAATGGAGTACCTTCCCTTTCACTCCTGCCTGCATCTCCAGTTTTCGCACTAGTCTCTGGTTTGGCACTCTGTCAAAGGCTTTCTGGCAATCAAAAAATATGCAGTCTGCCTACCCCTCTCTTTCTTGTCTGATCGTAGAATTCAATTAGTCCTGTGAGGCATGACTTGCCATCCCTGAAACCATGTTGGTGTTGTCACAAAGTTCCTTCGCTCCAGATGTTCAACTAGCTTTTTTCGCACAATTTTCTCCTTTATGCATAACTTGCATACCATTTCTTGCATGGTATGCAAGTTAAGGATACTGGCCTGTAGTTCAGTGCCTCCTGTCTATCCCCTTTCTTGTATATCGGGACTACGTTTGCCGCCTTCCAAATTTCTGGCAGTTCACCTGTTACCAGTGATTTGTTGTACACCATGGAGAGTGGCAGGCACAGAGGTTCTGATCCCTTAGAATCCACGGTGAGATTCCATCCAGGCCTGTAGTCTTTGTCACGTCCAAATCTAGCAGATGCTTCCTCACGTCCCCCCTGGTAATCACAAGCTCCTCTAGTGGTGTCTGGTTTGATGTTCCCTCTCTTACCTCTGGGACTTCGCCTTCCTCTGAGTTGAGGACCTCCTTGGATGTCTTATTGAGTTCCTCGCAGACTTCCTTGTCATTTGTATTTAATTTTTCTGCCCCTACCCTCAGTTTCATTACCTGTTCCTTCTCTGTTGTTTTCCTCCTGATGAGGCTATGCAGCAGTTTGGGTTGAATCTTTGCCTTGCTCGCTATGTCATTTTCATATTGCCTCTAACTCTCTTCTCACCCTGACGTATTCATTCATGGCGCTCTGGTATCTTTCGCTGCTCTCTAGTGTTCTATTGTTTCTATAGTTTTCCCCGCCCATTTACTTTGGTGCTTTGCTGGCTTACAACTCTGATTAAACCATGGGTTTATCATCTGAATTTCTTTTTTTTCCTTTTGGACTGGGACGAACTTGTCTGCTGCCTCCTTATACTTCTGTGTGATGTAGTCCATCATGTCTTTAACCGTCTTTCCTCTGAGCTCTGTTTCCCAAGCTATTTCAGTTAGGAATTTTCTCATTTCCTCATAGTTTCCCTTCCAGAATGCCGGCTTCTTGCTTTCTGATCCCTTCCTTGAGTACATTAACCCTTCTTCAACCAGATATTCAAACAACAGTACACTGTGATCACTCATACCCACGGGGGCTTCAAGACCGATTTCCCTCATGTCTGAATCGTTCAGAGTGAATATTAAGACGAGTCTTGTGGGTTCATCATTGCCCCTCATTCTCGTGGGACCTTTGACATACTGACTTAAAAAGTTTCTAGTTGCCACTTCAAACAGTTTTGCTCTCCATGTTTCCTCACCATGTGGTTCCTTGTTTTCCCAGTCTATCCTTCCGTGATTAAAGTTCCCCATTATGAGCAGATGGGATCGATTTCTACAGGCAGCACCGGCTGCTCTCTCAATGATAGTGTTAACAGACATGTTTCTGTCATACTCTTGCCTGGGTCTTCTTTCATTTGGTAGTGGGTTATATATCACTACTACTACTACTCTTGGTCCTCCCATTGCCATGGTGCCTGTTATGAAGCCTCTGAACCTTTCGCAGCCCGGAATAACCATCTCCTCGAAACTCCATTCCTTTCTCATCAGTAGAGCCACTCTACCTCCTCCCCTTCCTTCCCCCTCTTTCCTTATTACAGTGTAGTCATGGGGAAACACTGCATTCATTATGATTCCTGAGAGTTTTGTTTCTGAGAGTCCAATTACATCTGTTTTTTGTGAGCTACGGGTTGAATATTCACTTGTCTCTTTAGTGAGTTGCACCCAGCAAGCTGCAGCCAGCCGTAAGCTGTCAACTGTCACCTGTCACTAAAGTGCTCAGCTTCACCCAAGTTATTTTTGGTCGGATAGTTCCATCATTCTTCAGCAGAAACCGGAATGGTATACAAGGAGACCAGGATTTTCCACAATCAACAATTGGTAGTCATTGGTACTAAAATCAACTACACGTCAGTCATCTAACATCATCGATTTTTTTTAGGAACATTTGTTGTGTAATAATGTTAAAATGATATTTTGCTCAATTTTGTTGTCAATCAATTGTATAAAATATCTGAGAGTTAAGATCTCTGAATCCCTAGGAACAAAATTTTGGAAACCCTGAATGTTGAAAACTAGAAATATAGTAGTGAAATTCTAGAAAAGTGGATATATAAAAAAAATTTACATGGACCTGTTTAAGAAAGAGCTCTATTAGGAGAACTATTGCACTGCGCCTAAGACATAGGTTCTAGAAATGATAAGGGTAGCAGTTTCCTTGCTCCGAGTTCATTGGTGCAAGAGGGGTGGACAACATGATCCTGATACTCTTAGCTCGAAGTATGTGGACATTCTATTGCTGACTACTTTCAGAACTGTGATATTAAAATTAGTATTGATAATAGCGACTTCCTTTTAAGGTTTGGAAAATCGCATGTGGACATTGATTTTGAATGTTTGGTTAATTAAGTGACATGCTGTGGCATAAAGTGACCACAGGTGTTGAGTGGAAACACATGAATGACGGAACACGTCGATGGACGACGAAGGCCAATGATTTTTGTTCGCCAGATTTTGTGATAGGGATTGGGATATTGAATTTAGTTATATCAAGTCTGGGTATAGGATGTTTTAGTCTTCCAGATGTATTGGGAAGATTGCTGGACTGTAAACATTATAGTTGTAGAGTGAACCAGCCAAGCTGATTTGGCTGGATTAACCTTTGAGGCGTTGGTTCAATTTTTATATAAAGTAAAGGATTGGCTCTGGTAACCGTTACACCACTGCTACCTCAAGATCGACCAAGGCATTTAATATCCAGTCTGAAGCCTTCCCAGACCTCCCTACAAGAGGCGCCACCACACAACACCTCAACTACTGGACGAGTAACTCCCGCGGCAGCAGCCAATCACAGACCCAGGAGTCGCCACTCATCCAGCCCGGCCAAACACCGACTCAGCCATCGCCACCAACCCATCCTTGGACCAAATCCATTTTATCCAACAGTCAACCCCAAAGACGAATTCATCAATTTTAACATTGTTCGTTCAAAACGAAGTAAGTAAGTAAGTAATTATCAAAAGAAGGCACCAAACCGGGAAGGCTATGTAGCACCATCAAATACGCAAAATAATCAGAGGGCGCTAAATATCATCAAGGATGCCAATACGAGAACAAAAACGCATAAGGCGAACGATATCAAAAGTATCCGAGTCACCAAGAATTCTATCGAGGGGCAGGTGACCGCGAGGGGCGGTCGGAAAGCAAGACACACGCTCGTCCTGGAAGTCAGGACATTCAAGAAGGACATGCATGACCGTAAGAGGGACAATGCAACTAGGACAATAAGGAGCAGGGCGGCGCTCCATCAAGTGACCATGGGTTAAGCGAGTATGGCCAATACGCAACCTCGCCAGAGCTGTTTCCCACCGCCGGTTACAGTGGAAGGAGGGCGGCCACGAGGAAACACAACATTTAAGAGTACGTAGCTTGTTACCAGTAACAGACAACCAAGAAGCCTGCCAACGGGTAAGGACTGAGGAATGGATAACCGGGTAAAAGTCGGAATATGGAATGCCTTTACGAGAGATGGGACAAGAGCGGACAGCTTCCTTGGCGGCAGCATCCGCACGCTCATTTAAAGACACACCAATATGGCTGGGAACCCAACAAAACTCAACCGACTTAAATTTACTGTGAACAAGAAACAGCCAATGTTGGATCTCGACAACTACTGGATGAACCGGATTAAAGGACCCGAGAGCCATGAGGGCACTACGAGAGTCAACAACAACTACAAAGGAAGACACACAACGAGAAAGCAGGAGACGAAGAGCATAGAGAATAGCATAAAGTTCCGCTGTAAAGATGCTAGTCTCCGGAGGCAAGCGACACATATAAGTGCGATCAGGAAAAACAACAGAGAAGCCAACACCGTCCGCTGACTTAGACCCATCGGTGAAGACAGAAACGGAGCGGGAGTGAGAAAAAAGTGCTCGAGGAAAAGGCGTTTTAGAACCGTAGGAGGGGTAAAAGCTTTAGTGATAAGGGTCAAGAATTTACAAAACCGCGGAAGAGGGACCCTCCACGGGGGCAAAGAAGGAACAACACGAGGAGAAACATCAGAAATACGAACGGAAAGAGAATCCTGTAGGCGAGATAACCGGAAAAGCATCAAGACGGCGAAGAGTAGAAGGAGAAGCAGACGAGTAAGCAGGGCAACCATAATCGAGCTTAGGCAGGACGAGAGAGGAATGCAAAGCAAGGAGAGTGCGCCTATCTGCCCCCCAAGAAGTATGGGACAAGACCCGAAGAAGGGTAAGGGCCTTAGAGCACTCAACACGGAGGTAAGAGATATGGGGAGACCAAGACAACGAGTGTCAAGGAATAACCCCAAAAGCTTCGCGGAATCTTTATATTCAAGGGGATGACCATAAAGTGACAAAGAGGGACGAAGAACAACCCGTTTCCGTGTAAAAGTCATGGCACAAGTCTTAAAAGTAGAGAACTTGAAGCCATGATCTATGGCCCAAGACGACACGGCATCAATTGCAAGTTGAAGCGGGCGTTGAAGGAGAGGCGAATCATCACCCTGACAACAAAGGGTAAGATCATCGACATAGAGAGCGGAGAAGACACCAGAAGGAAGAGAGGAAAGAAGACCATTGAGGGCAACCAGAAAAAGAGTAGTGCTCAGAACACTACCCTGGGGCACACCTTCGTATTGCTGAAGAGAGGGAGAGAGAGCGGTACCAAGGCGCACCCGAAAGGAACGACGAGAGAGGAAGCTGCAGAGAAAGAGAGGGAGATGACCACGAAGGCCAAAAGAATGAAGATGAGATAGGATATGATAACTCCAAGTGGTGTCGTAAGCCTTTTCCAGGTCAAAAAGGACGGCAACAACGGAGGTCTTCGCAGCAAAAGCAGTACGAATATAGACCTCCAAGTTCACCAGGACATCTGTCGTGCTGCGGCACTTGCGGAAACCAAATTGAGAAGGGGAGAGGAGGTGATGGTGTTCCAGGAACCACATCAGACGAACGTTAACCATACGTTCAAAGAGTTTGCAGACACAACTTGTGAGAGCAATAGGGCGAAAGTCCTTACGGGAAGTACCCACAGACCCCGGTTTGCGAACAGGGAGGACAGACTCAGTAAATACTGAGACGTGCTCGGAGGGAGATGGCAAAGCATCTCATAATGAATACCATCGGAGCCCGCCGCCGTAGAACCGCAGAGGGCCAGGGCAGAACGAAGTTCAGAGAGAGAGAGAAAAGGGATCATTATAGGGAAGCTGAAGATGAGTGCAGAAATCTAAAGGAGGAGACTCAAGGACAGGTTTACGAAGAAGGAAAGATTGGGGAAGATGAAGACCAGAGCTAACAGAAGAAAAGTGGGAACCCAGTTCGGAAGCGACCTGCAACGGGTCCGCCACAAGAGTATCATGGAGGTGAAGGACCGGTGAAACATCGGGAACGAACTTACCCGCTATCTTGCGGATACGCTTCCAGATCTGGGCCAGAGGGGTTTCGGACGTAATTGTTGAGACATAAGGTGCCCAACATTCACGTTTAGCCGTACGGATGGCCCTACGGGCCACCGCACTCGCTTTCCGAAAGAAAAGAAAAGAATCGGTCGTCTGCCTACGGCGGTGCCACTTCCAGGCTGCATGCTTACAGCGGACAGCCCGAGCACAGTCCGCATTCCACCAGGGAACGCACTTCCGTGGACCCCGAGAGGAAGAGCGAGGAATAGAGCGGAGGGTAGCGTTGAAGACAGTGTCGTGAAAAAGGAGGAGAGCGCGAGAGAGAGGCAGAAGAGAGAGGTCAGAGAGAGCAACACTGAGGGTAAATAGGGTCCAGTCTGCCTTAGCAAACTGCCACCTAGGGAAAGAGAGGGAAGGGCGAAAAGAGAAAAAGGAAACAAGGATGGGGAAATGATCACTTCCATGGAGGTCATCAAGAACCTGCCACGTGAAATCTAAGTAAAGAGAAGAAGAGCAGAGAGAAAGATCAAGACAAGAAAGGGTGCGAGTCCGAGAGTCCAAATGAGTGGGCTCACCAGAATTCAGAAGAGACAGGGAAGGAGAGAGGAGAAACGGCTCAAGGAGGCGACCCCGGGTATTCGTCAGAACGTCACCCCAAAGAGAATGACGACAATTGAAGTCACCCAGCAGGAGCACAGGCTCCGGCAAGGAGTCTAGGAGGTGTTTCAAATCAGGAAGAGAGAGCGGGACACTCGGGGGGAGATAATTGGAACAAACTGTGTACCATTTCCCCACAAAGATACGAGCAGTAGAACAATGGAGAGGCAAAGGAAAAAGTAAAGGAACAAAGGGAACATCAGCACGAATCAAGAGAGCAGAAGAATTAGAAGCCCCAGCAATGGCTTGGGGGGGGGGGGGGAGAGAAAGGAATAGCCACGAAAACGACCAGGACGAGCACCAAGCATTGGCTCCTGGAGACAGACACAAAGGGGCGAAAATCGCGAAATCAGTTGGAGTTGAAGAAGTTGGAGTTCGAGGAAATTGGTGTAATAACCTCGAACATTCCATTGAAGAATGGACAACGACGAGAAGAGAAAAGACAAAACAGAGAACAAGGAAGAAACAAAGGCGAAAGAGCAACAGAGCACGTTAAAGAATATCAGGGTCGGGATCAGGGTCAGCAAAGTCAGGGTTAGGGGGCATGGGTAAACTGAGCAAAGACGGAGGGAAGGAAACGGGAGAACAGATCAGAGGTGGGCGGGCGGGGTCCGGAGGAGGAGGAGGAGGAAGAGGAGGAGGAGACAACGGAGAGGAGCAGTCAAGGACAGCAGCAGGAAGAGGGGGTAGAAAGAGGGGAGCGCACCCCAGCAAGAGCAGCAACCGAAAGGGAAGCAGGGGCCAAAGAAACCTCCATAGCAGGAACAGGGGGCGCAATCACTGAAACGGGAGGGGAAGGAGCAACAGAGCCAGAAGTAGGAGCTGAGGAAGAAAGCGAAGCGTTTTTACCCCCCAGGTAGGAGGAGGGAGAGGAGCCAGGCTTACGCTTCTGACTCAGAGACAGGTGTTCCAGCAACTACGTACTGGGCAACGGATTCCAGCGTCTCAACAGGAGAAGCTGAACGAGAGCACACACGACAGCCGTTGGGAGAGTGATGGACATCAGCCCGTACCGACAGGCGGTGTAGAGAGTCAATAGACGGAGAAGGATGGGAAGGAGGATCGGAGGGAGACGAGGAAGAAGACACAGGAGACATGACAGATCGGGCAGGAAGAAGGGAAACCCCCAGACAGGAGGACCAGGAGGGGAACCCTTCGGGACAGAACCCAATGGAACAGAGGAGGGGGCAGTGGGCGTATCAGGGTCCAAGGCCTGGAAACGGTTTTGAGTCTAAGGAAGGTGGGAAGGACGAGGAGAGGAAGAACGCAACACGCGAGCATAAGAAACGTTAGCATAAGGTGGGAGCCGGCAATCCTGGTGTCTCGCCTCAGGAAAAGATAAACGCTCCCGGTGCTTCAAGTTGAGGACGGCTGCCTCAAGATTTTAATGTATACACGCACGGGAGAAGGTAGGGTGCGCCTCACCGCAATTGAGGCAGCGAGCCTGGGGAGAAGTGCACTCCGACTTAGAGTGACCTTCGCCCCCACACAAAGGACAGAGAGAGACAGTTCCAGAGAAGCAGAGGGCACCATACCCAAACCTTCAGCACTTACTACAGAGTCGAGGAGAGGGAATGTACTTCTGGACGGAGCACCTGGCTCCAGCAAGAATGACAGATGGCGGAAGGGTCCTACCATCAAAGGTAATCTTCACAACCCGAAGGGGATGATGGCGACGACCACGAGGGGGGACAAGTAAACGAGTCTACTTGGAGGACAGAATGGCCCTGGGCATCGGGGATATGACGAATATCCTCGTGGCAGTCCTGGAGATTCCGAACACCGGTAGCAACATGGGGTGGGAGGAGAATAGTGCCAACACTGGCATTCAACCGAGCGTTCTTGGAGACGCAAACACGGGTCTCCCCCAAGGCAGGATAAGGCGGCCAAGTGGGTGGCTACATCCTTAGGAGGAGCAGCAACGAAACATGCACCGAGACGGGTGGGATGGAAAGTAACAGAGGCATCTACGGAATCAAGAAGGTGCCTATGATGGGAGAAACCATCAGGAGGTGCAGAATCAAGAGGGCGGAGACCAAAGTATTTGGCCCACGAAGCGGGACCAAACAAGGCTTGATACGCATCAGTACGGGAAGGAATCAAGCGAGTGCGGCCGTGTCGAGGACGGCGTTGAGAACCCCCAGAGAGGGGTTAAAAGGCGCAGTAGTCACAACTTGAGACTGAGCTGTGCCAGGGGACGAGGTGTTCACCATTGGGGGCTTGTGGCTTGACCCAACCACAGAGGAGGGAGGGGTCGCCGAGTGGAGTAGTCAGGAGGGTCAAAGGAGGAGCAAGGTCGGGGCCCAACACAGCGGGGGCTTCAGAGCCAGGTCTTCCAATACAGTCCGACTCGGGGGCTTGGTCACCCACCTCACGAGACTGAGAGGGTACAAGAGGAACATTCATCAACATAAATACAAATAGAAACACTTTCATCCACGAATGTGCCCCCACACCCACCATGGAGTCACAATTAGAGGCAGGACACCCAACAAGAAGCTATCGCCGA
>NC_091161.1:43125568-43283068 GCF_040958095.1 Procambarus clarkii
GTAGGATCAGTCGACGCAGAAGGCACCAACAACGAGGAGGGGCCGCGGGGGACAAACACGGTCTCTGCACCACCTGACTTGGCCCCCCCCAACCCCCAAGGGGAAGAAATCACCCTCCTGGAAGATAGCTGGGTCCCCCATCCCGGAAGCAGTGCAACCAGCCGCAAGATGCCCTCGCAAACCACACCGAAAACAGGTGCGTGATTGATCCTCATAGAAAACTCGCATGTTAAAGCCGTAGAACTTGACCTGAGAAGGAATATCACGCGTCAAGCGCATGCCAAGGGTCCGCACATTGGTCCTCAAGCCCGACAGCCGGCCTTAGAGGAGGCAGGTTATACGGTGAGTGAATACAGTACCGTACCGAGAGAAGCAGGTGTGAAGGACCTCCTCGGGAAAGTCCAAGGGAACTCCATGGATGCTGACAAACGTCGGCGCCACACACCGGTCCGACACCTCCACAGTACCAGCAGAGCCCGGGAGCAGATGAGAACGCCCAGCAAAATCACTCACAAAACGCTGATATGGACCAGGGGCAGAGAACTTGATCACCACACGCTTGTCAGAGATCTTCTCAAGGCCGTAAACAGTGAGCAGGTCCACCTGGAAAACATCCAAAAGCGTCACTTCCACCAACGCCCAATCAGCAGCCGCCGAGAACTCCAATCCTGCAGAATCCACCCTCCGAATCCGCGTCACCGACGACGCCATAACGCCAGCTGCCCCCACAGGTTAGCTGGCACACCACACACCAACAACAGCGACCTGCTCGCACCAGACGTCAGCCAACAACTGAGAGAGCGCCAACGCCGTGACCGCACCCTGCAACGAGCAAGCAGCCAATCCTCTTGCAGAATGAAGTTGTAGACTTACACAAGAACAATCAAGATCTATCTACCAAAGTCGTCAACCTCAAACAAGAATTAAACCTTCTCAAGAACACAGTTACTAACTTTAATCCAGATGCAACCACTAAAAAACAGGAAGAAATATTGCAACAGTTTTTTTTTTTGAGATATATACAAGAGTTGTTACATTCTTGTACAGCCACTAGTATGCGTAGCGTTTCGGGCAGGTCCCTGGAATACGATCCCCGCCGCGAAGAATCGTTTTTTCATCCAAGTACACATTTTACTGTTGCGTTAAACAGAGGCTACAGTTAAGGAATTGCGCCCAGTAAATCCTCTCCAGGCCAGGATATGAACCCATGACATAGCGCTCGCGGAACGCCAGGCGAGTGTCTTACCACTACACCACAGAGACTGCTAGTTTGAGAACCATCTGAACAACCTACAACAACAACACACTGTTACCCAAGACGAGACAGACCAACATAAACTACTTGAGTCTGTAATTATCTCTTCACGTGATTTTCCCCAAGAAACTGATGGTGAAGACTGTGCTGCCATCGTGATCAAGGTATTGCAGGATAAGTTAAGTTATTCGATCCAAAAAAATGACATCAAAGCAGCTTATAGAGTGGGTACCAAATCATCTGGTACTAATAACAGGCGAATTCGTTTAAAATTAGATAGCTGCTCCCGCAAGACTGATCTTATCTCATCTGCAGTTGCTAGTAAATCCACTGTTTATGTGAATGAATGTCTGACCAGGTGCAGGCAAAATCTCTTTTTTTAAACTGCGTGGTTTCTGCAAAAATTCCCCTACAATTAAACACTGTTTTGTGCGAGATGGTAAAATTATAGCTAGGAGGACTGACACTGGAAAAACCTATTCAATAACCACAGAAGCTCACCTTAATTCTTTCCTCAATGACTGTGGGATATCTGCTGTATAGCCTGAATTCAAATTATAATCTCATTTAACTACCTTTGTGTACTTTAGCTCTGCCTTTCCCTTCAAAAGGTTTTAACTTAGGTAAAAAAAAAGAAGAAGAATAATATTGTCATCTTTATTATTGTCTTTTTTTCTTTTTACTCCCATGTTCCATAGTACACTGGCTTTGCCTGTGTCCTCTAGTATTAACTTCATTATCCAGTGTTCCTGAGTGTATCTCTATTTAAACTACCTCAGTTTGTTTTAGTGTAACTTTAGTATTCAACTATAGTGTACTTATAATAGTATAATAAGCAAGCTTTTCATCTTATAGATTTCATAATTTTTTTTATTTTTTTTACTTTTTTGGTCATCTATTGTTATTAATTATTCTAGTTAATTTTTTACATTCCTAGTTCCCATTAAGTTTTTTTTTCTTTTTACTTAAAATTACCATTAAGTTTATTTTACTTTAGAATTTTTAATCTACTTTTTTCTTTGTTTTCTATTTTGTAATTTGCCATTCTTGCCTTGTTTTCCTGCAAACAGCCTTTTTATGCAGACAAGTATAGACCCAGAACTAAACCTCTTATCCACTATCTATGACAATCATCACTTCAATGATCAAAATTGCAGATATTTTACAGCACATGATGTAAACAATGTATTAACAGATAATCACAATATCTCTGTAATCAACTTGAACGTTAGATCCCTAGGTAAACACTTCGATGATGTTAGTGCCTTGATTGAAACTATTGACAACAAATTCTCTTTAATTATACTTACTGAAACGTGGTTGAAAGAGGATAATACTCAACTCTTTAACATGCCTAACTACTCGGCAATTCACAACTGTCGTCAAATGCAGAGAGGTGGTGGTACTGCTCTTTACTACCACCAAGAACTAACATGCTTAAAAATAATTAGAACTAGAGACTGCTGTGGGGAGTATATCTTCGCCAGTTTCAGAGTCAAGGGTGCCGAGTCTGTCCTGTCTGTGGGTGCAGTCTATAGAATTCCTAACACTGATGTGTCTGAATTCAACTCAAACCTTAGAAATCTAATACTAGATAACAGATTGAACAAAAACCATCTAATTATCGCAGGGGACTTTAATATTGACCTCTGCGAGCCTGAACACCCTACTGCTGTTAGCTTCCTCAACTGTATGAATTCCTGCTTCCTCATACCCTTAATCACTAGTCCAACTAGAATCACTGATAGTACTGCTACGACTCTAGATCACATCTGGACCAACATAACCTCTCCGCTTACTACAGGTATAATCACTGATAGCACTATAGACCATTACCCCACATTTCTCTTAAGGGGGCATATCATTCTAAATCGTTATAAATTAAAAGTTGTTCAATTTGCTTATAATTTTTTTTATGAAATGGTTATAGAAAGGGCTGCAACTGGTCCAAGTTTCACCATCACACCCTGAACAGAAAAGGAGAAAAAAAATACACAACGTATTATGCAACGAATGTTCAACATTCTCAAATAATCTCAGGGAACACATGTGTCAACTAAAATGTCTACTATGTGCTGTAGAAGCACAAACTCTTGTAATAATTGTAATATGTATGTGCAATATATTTATATTTAAATTTTTTTTTTTCTTTTTTTTTTTTCTTTTTTTTTTGGCCAATATTTTTTTCTCGTTTGTTATCAAGGGATTTGCATGAAACTTGCACACCTTGCTCAATGGAAGCCTATCTGCAAGGGTGCCAATTATGAACAAAATCTGTCGAAGTCAAGCTCAGCTACAGGTGGCCGAACTTGGATCTTTATTTTATTCTGGAAAGTAATTTACACCTTCAAATTACTTCAGAGCTTTCATTTATTAATCAATTTACATGCAAATTACACCTTATATGTAGCGTTTGTGCTTCTACAGAATCTAGTAGACATTTTAGTCCAAAGTCTATTTGTTGATTTTATAAAAATTTATAAATATCATATATTGCATATTTTTTTAGAAGGGTAACTTTGAAAAATTATATTATTGCACTAAACACTTTTTTGATAAAACTGATCACTAGAATCCTTTATTATGTGCTTAATTTAATATCTGAGTGTTATAAAAATGATTTTAGTTAACACATGTGTTCCCTGAAACTATTTGAAAATTCGTTGCATAATTCGTTGTTTATTTTTTTTCTCCTTTTCTGTTTAGGGTGTGATGATGAAACTTGGACCAGCTGCAGCCCTTTCTATAACCATTTCATAAAAAAATTTATAAGCAAATTGAACCACTTTTAATTTTACATTGATATGCCCCCTTAACTAACATTAGCAAACCACCTCTAGAGACAAGGGAGTTAAGCTTTAGGCTGCACAATGAAACTGCTATAAACAATTTTATAACTGCTGCTGATAATGTCAACTGGGAGTCCGAGTTAGGTAACATAGGGGACATCAACCTAGCAGTGCAATCTTTTCTACAAACAACTCTTAGCCTTTATAACACCCACTGTCCTATGCTTACAAAACAAGTCACAAGCAAAAGGCTTAACAATCCTTGGCTTATAAAGGGAATACTTAAATCCATTAACAAAAAACACGACCTTGAGAAGAAGTATAGGCTAGGAACAGTCTCCAAAGAATTCTCAAAGAATTACTCGTTATTGCTATCTAAAATAATTAGACGAGCCAAAACTAAATACTATGAAGATAAATTTACCCAAATAAAGAGCAACATTAAAAAAACTTGGAGCACAATTTCACAAATATTGGGATCAAAGAAGATTTTAAATAACAAACCAACACTCCTTTCCAATAACGTTGGTCAGCTTTCAGCCTCTGATTCTGCTATTGAGTTCAATAGGTTCTTCTCTTCCATTGGGTCATCCCTTGCAAATGATATTCCATCTTCCTGTACTGATGTTAAGGACTATCTTACAGGTAACTATCCACAGTCTCTGTACCTAAAGCCTACTAGTTCCACTGATGTCAATGAAATAATCCTTTCCCTTAAAACCAAGTCTAGTGCCCTCGAGGAGATACCAACTTTTATTTACAAAAAAGCCTCCAGATCTTTAGCCCCTGCTATTGCATTGCTCTTCAACAAGTCACTTGAACTCCAAACCTTTCCTGACATTCTAAAAAAAAGCAAGAGTAACCCCTGTCCACAAATGTGGTGATCTCACAGATGTTAACAACTACAGACCTATATCAATCCTGCCTAACTTGTCAAAAATATTCGAAAAACTAATCTACAAGCAGCTTTACTCTTTTCTAACCAAACACAATATACTTAGCTCTTGTCATTATGGCTTCAGACCCAAAAAAAGCACTAACGATGCACTTATTAGTATGATTAGCTTAATTCAAGCAGCTCTTGATAAAAATGAGTTTCCTGTTGGGTTATTTGTGGACCTGCGTAAGGCTTTTGACACTCAACCATCAAAACCTTCTTCTTAAATTACATCATTATGGAGTCAGAGGACACTCCCTGCAATACCTCAAATCTTATCTTACTGACAGGCTCCAGTATGTTTCTGTGAATAATACAATTTCTCCCACCCTACCCATCAACATTGGTGTTCCTCAGGGCAGCATACTTGGCCCTCTCCTCTTTCTCATCTACATTAGTGACCTTCCAAATGCCTCCCAACACCTCAAACCAATTCTATTTGCTGACGACACAACCTTCATTTACTCCAGTCCTGACCCCCTTGCTCTAAATGCCACAGTAAATACTGAGCTAGAGAAAGTCCATCTTTGGCTAACTGCCAACAAACTCACCCTTAACATAGACAAAACGTTTTATATTCTGTTTGGCAATAAATCCTCTAATCAGATAAATCTCAAAATAAACATAACCCAAATTTGTAACAAATTAGATGGCAAATTCCTTGGCGTTCTCATCGACCACAAGCTGAATTTCCAGAGACACATTCTAAATATATCAAAAAAAGTTTAAAAAACTGTTGGCATTCTTTCTAAGATCAGATATTATGTACCCCGCCCTGCCCTGGTTACTCTCTATTACTCCCTCATCTATCCATACCTCAACTATGGTATTTGTGCTTGGGGTTCTACTACCCAAAATCATTTACGTCCTCTAATTACCCAACACAAATTAAGCTGCTATTAGGACAATATCCAACTCTGGCCCCAGACATCACTCGGTACCCTTACTCAAATCTCTGAATATGTTAGATATTAATTCACTGCACATTCTCTCTTGTGTATTATACATATATAAAACGCTGAACTGTAATGCCAATCCTGACCTCAAAAGCTTCATTGAAGGTTGTAACAGAACCCATGAGCACCACACCAGAAATAAATACAGTTTTGATATTCCTAGAGTACGACTTAATCAAACTAGAAATGCTCTACAAATCAAGGGACCCAGAATGTGGAATGACCTTCCCAACCATGTTAAAGACTGTACCTCTCTCAACCAGTTTAAGATAAAAACTAAACACTACCTAATAAATTCCCTGTAACCTACCTCACTCCTCTATTGTCAACCCATGTCTGTTATTTTTTTTTTTAATCAACACTGTCAACCTATTGTATTTGTGCTGCTTTTTCAGTCATGTTCCCCCCCTTTTTTTTTATCTTTATTTGTATTTGTTCTCAACCCTTTTTATTCTTTATGCTCAATTAGTATTAAGTTCTAGATATTAATGTTTTTCTTGCCCGAAACGCATTGCGTAATAGTGGCTTTAGGCATTGTATGTACTAGCTCTATCTATATATCAATCCATTAATGTAACATCACTTGTATGTATGTACCTTACCTGAATAAACATATTTATTTATTTATTTATCTACAAGGAAAAATTCCTACATAAGTGTAGAGTGGAGCACACAAAGTGACACTGTCTCCACCTCCACCATCATCCTACTGCAAACGCAATTAAGGACAATCACGTAGCAACGCTACCAGAACAATCTATAGCAAAGCTGTGATATAAAATATCGTGCCTAAACTCGCGACAAGAGAGTTATTCAGCCTGACACCCTCGTCAGACAGGCACTCCAGCATTCAGAGAAGTATATTGAATGTTATTAAGTGTATTAATTGGCCAATTGTGTGCTTCTGTAACTTTAATATATCCAATAAGTCTGTCTGTCGGTTATAGAGCATGGCAACGCCTCATACTTCAGTAAGTTTATTAATATTGTAGTACAGCTGTTGAATCTTTTTCCAAGCATAGAAAACCCTATGAGTGTCCCTTGTGTGGGAAAAGATTCAATCAGGCTGACTGAACCTCTTCATATAATTTGAATATATCTATATATACATATACTTGAACATATAAATTAAGTTAACAATTGCTTGCTCAGTTATCTTTAATTTATCATACAAGTTTATCTAATTTTATATAATCTTTAGTGCTTATTTAACAGTACTTAGACTACATTTAAGGTCATTTAATATCATACTTCTACAATTTAAATTGTTGTGTTATTAGTATAAGAATATATTGACTGTTAATAGTTATGGTACTAGGCTGAATTATGTACATGTTTAAATCCCTGCTTTAAACAGAACCAGTGTTCAGTCACAGAACTGAATTTATTAAAATCTTATCCTTGTATGAAAATATACAAGTTAATGTGAGATACTTGTCTGCAGGAGGACTGTGGATCTTCAATCAACCTATCAACTAATTCATTTATCCCACCTGCTCCTTACAGCCCACAATCTGTCATTAGGAAAAGAGGAGCTAGGATTTACGACCCTAGCTAGAGACTTTAGTTGAATTAATTGCAGACAGTAATTTTTAATTTAGTTCAGTACAAGTCCCTGGTAGACTCGTCTCATATCAATCTCGGCAGGTTTTTCCCACATATATGGTCCATCGTACCTAGATGATTATTCCTGTTAACTAGGACCAATTTATGGTCCTTTGAACCTAGATATTCTAGAAATTAGATATTTCAATAGCAAATCATACAGTCTCCGTGGTGTAGTGGTAAGACACTCGCCTGGCGTTCCGGGAGCGCTATGTCATGGGTTCGTATCCTGGCCGGGGAGGATTTACTGGGCGCAATTCCTTAATAACTGTAGCCTCTGTTTAACGCAACAGTAAAATGTGTACTTGGATGAAAAAACGATTCTTCGCGGCGGGGATCGTATTCCAGGGACCTGCCCGAAACGCTACGCGTACTAGTGGCTGTACAAGAATGTAACAACTCTTGTATATATCAAAAAAAAAAAAAAAATACATAGGAAACTTCTTGATTTTACATTGGAATAATTCTTACATATTCTAGCCTAACCTAGCTAACAGCCAATATTTATCATATCTATATATCTAAGTAAACAAATTGTTTGCAGTGGCTTAAGCCACCATATCCATTAACTAGTAAGCGTTCATAGCATACTAATACTGTTCTGTGTTAAAAAACCACAGTACTTAATTTTATCAGTGTCAAAGACAATTACATCTTACTCATATATACCATTATATACCACAATTGTGGTAATATTTATTCACACATTAAGTGTATTATCTGCAATCAACTGATTTTCAGAGCTGCTCTTTACAAAATACTCTTAAAAAAAAGTGTTTCATAACAATAAGAGCATTTCATTACAATATATCCATAATCAACTGTATCAAACCCTATTACAGGTAAAACCAGTAGGCATTCTACTTCATTTTATCAATCCCCTAATAGGGTAATAGATCTTGTAATAATTTTGGAAAAATAGTGCCACTTGCTATTTTCTAAAAATTATTACAAAATTTACCGATTTGGTGCGTTCGGATGACAAACCAAGTTATTACTTTTAATAATTGAGCACCTGCTAGATCCAGATTCCAGGGAGGAAAGGAAGGACGATCTTTGGAATCATTACCTAATAGACAGGAAAGCTCATTTATCAAAATACATTAACATTATACATATTTCTGTGGGGAGCCCCTACGGCTCCCTGGAGCTTATCGGGCTAATGTATGTTATATTAGACCGGGACATTAGCTAAGGAGTTCAGACCTAACAGAAACCAGCGCCAGAACCTGGCCCCTTCAGAGAGGTTTCAGGGAGCAATGGCCCTGGAAACCCCCCCTGTGGTTGGGGTTTTCCTTATCTGTCATTGACCGGGGTTAGGCACCCAGAAAGGTAGGCATAACAAAACAAACCCCACATGGTAAAAAACTAAAACAAAAAAATGAACAGAGGTAGAAACTCCCTACAATCCCAAGAAAACAAGCAAACATCACACTTTACTGCCGCGCCGATCGTCCGCGCAGCCCTCCCCACCCCGCGAGGGGGAGAGGGGAGCCCCAGACCTACCAAGCCAGCTGCCAAGCTTCAGTTCATAAGCTTATGTCAACCGGGATAGACGCTTCTCTGGCCTCAGTTTCCTAGGCGGTGTTTGCCTTGTGTGGCATTCACTGCTGTGTGTTGTGTTCACTGCTGTGTGTTGTGTTGTGCAGTGGCCAGGAGTACTTCATCAGTGCCAGGGCTGCATGCGCTTAGTGGCTGACTTCCCTATGCGCCCTGTGAGTACTGCCCTTGCGTAACAGGGTTATCTTCCCTGGGGCGTTCGGGAACCATTCCCGTAGTGGTTCTTGCTGCTCGGCATTTGCCTCACCCTTGGGCCCAGCTGGTGCTTGAGGCCCTTGTTTGGCCCTGGGTAGGGATTGGTATTTTGCTGGTTACAGCGTCAAGGTGTTGCGCGACCTGCCACCTAAGCGGCGATCGGTTCCTGTTGCCTCTGGAGACGGTGTACTTTTGCGGGGGTTTTATTTTGTTTTTATTTTCAATTGCCTGGCGAGGGTCTGCCC
The DNA here is from genome assembly GCF_040958095.1 of Procambarus clarkii. Lineage (NCBI taxonomy): Eukaryota > Metazoa > Arthropoda > Malacostraca > Decapoda > Cambaridae > Procambarus > Procambarus clarkii. Next base: position 43,135,111 of record NC_091161.1, read on the forward strand.
AGTGTCACTATAGTTCCACTGGTAGTGTTTGGCGGCCCTCTGCTAGGCCCCCGTGATTGTACACGGTAGGCTGACTGCTACAGGCTTCCCGTAGCAGTCAGCCTACGGACCCTTGAAACCCGTCTGGGCTCGGTGGACCATTGAATGTCTTTTCCGGGTTCCAACTTGTCTTGTACGGGATCGTTCATTGCTGTGCCCTTGTCTCCGGGTGACAGTCGCCACTTTTACCTCCGTCCTGTTGCCTGTTGGGTCACTGACACCTTGACCCGGAGTCTTGCGTGAGATATTCTCTGCTCTTTCTCCAGTACTCTCCTGATGTTATTACTGTTCAGAGTTCAGGCAGCATCCGTGTTGCAGGCTAGGTTAGGTTGCTGCAACATGCTAGGTTGGTTTCCCACTCGGATGCCCCGAGGCCGCCCCATTTTGGTTAGGTGCTGTTCACCCCTTTCCCTCCCTGTTCCCGGCTCCGGACCGTCCGCGGGTTTCGGGGTCGGGGCGGGGTTTAGTTGGGGCCGAGACTCGGGCGGTTTTCGGGGGCTGCTCCGTTCGGGTTGGGGGATGGAGGTTTTCGGGCCTGTTCCTCCTGCCAAGGCTTCTGGGTCTTACCAGCAGCCCTTTCTTGCTGCCTTTTCCATGGACTCCTGCTTTTCTTTAAGGGCGGAGGGCTTGGAGGACGGCTCTGCCCCAGGGCCTCTGTTGCTGGTTCCCGGGGCTGTGGGGGATGCCTGCTAGAAGTTCTGGGGCGGTTTGCCCCTGCCTGGGTTTTCTGCTTTTGGGCGGAGTTTTTCGCCCATCCAGTCTGCTTGCTTCCCACTTTTGCTGGCGTGTTTTCATATCTTTAGCGTCGGTCCCAGCCCTCTGTCATGGCGGCCAATTTTGTCTACTGGTTTCACGGCGTGGCCACCAGGGCTGCGTTGCGGTTTGTTTACATGCACCTGGGTGTGTGAGCGAGCTTCTTGGGCGAGTTTTCACCTTTTTTCAGGGGCTTTATTCTCCTGTTATCGTTTCTTTGCTTTTCTGGGGTTTTCTGCCCATTTCCTGTTCCTCTGGGATTGTTTGGGTGTTGATTTTACACCGGGTTTCCCATTTTGTCTGTTTTGGGTCTGGGCCCTTGGGTTTGGGCTCAGTGTCCCTGGCTGTTATGCTTGCCCCCACACCTTGTCCCTCGGTTTTCGGTCTGTTATGACCATTTCCCTGGGGGTTCTGTCTGGGGCTGTGCTTTGCCATTCTATGGTGTTTCTCCGCCAGCAAATGTGGTGGTTTGGGCTTCCCCTGGTTCGATTCCGGGTTCCTTTGGGTTCTTTGTTTTCGTTCCGGAGGTTTCTTCCTCTTGGGCCCCCTTTGTCGGTTCTGGGGGCTTTGTTTCCTCGTGTGTGACCCGGTTCTGCCTTTTGGAGTTCCGGGGTCTTCCTGGCTTGCAGACCGATCTTTTTGGGTCTTGGCACGTGTTGTGGTCGTGCTGGGACTTTGAGGTTTTGTTGTCGAGGTGGGCCTTTTGATGCAGTTTTGTGCCTTCTTTGCCTGGCCGGCGTGGTGCTCTCTGCCCACTGGTTGGCGGCTTGTAATTTTCTTTTCAAGTGTATGTGTGTGTGTACACATGTACATGTGTACGCTGTGTGTGTGTGTGCACATGTTTATGTGCATACTCACATGTACTCACCTAATTGTACTCACCTAATTGTGCTTGCGGGGGTTGAGCTTTGGCTCTTTGGTCCCGCCTCTCAACTGTCAATCAACTGGTGTACAGATTCCTGAGCCTACTGGGCTCTATCATATCTACATTTGAAACTGTGTATGGAGTCAGCCTCCACCACATCGCTTCCTAGTGCATTCCATTTATTAACTACTCTGACACTGAAAAAATTCTTTCTAACGTCTCTGTGGCTCATCTGGGTACTAAGTTTCCACCTGTGTCCCCTTGTTCGTGTCCCACCCGTGCTGAAGAGTTTGTCTTTGTCCACCCTGTCAATTCCCCTGAGAATTTTATAGGTGGTTATCATGTCTCCCCTTACTCTTCTGTTTTCCAGCGATGTGAGGTTCAGCTCCTTTAGCCTTTCCTCGTAGCTCAATCCTCTCAGTTCCGGGACGAGCCTGGTGGCATACCGCTGAATCTTCTCTAACTTTGTCTTGTGTTTAACTAGGTATGGACTCCAGGCTGGAGCTGCAAACTCCAGGATTGGTCTTACATAAGTGGTATACAAGGTTCTGAAAGATTCCTTACACAAGTTTCTGAAGGCAGTTCTTATGTTGGCCAGTCTAGCATATGCCGCTGATGATATTCTTTTGATGTGGGCCTCTGGGGACAGGTTCGGTGTGATATCAACCCCCAGATCCTTCTCTCTATTTGACTCTAGCAGGATTTCCCCTCCCAGATGATACCTTGTATTCAGCCTCCTGCTCCCTTCGCCTAATTTCATCACCTTACACTTTCCCGAGTTGAACTTTAGCAGCCATTTTCTAGACCATTCCTCCAGTTTATCCAGGTCATCCTGTAGTCTCTGTCTATCTTCATCCGTCTTGATTCTTCTCATAATTTTTGCATCATCAGCAAACATCGAGAGGAATGAGTCTATACCCTCTGGAAGATCGTTCACATATATTAGAAACAGGATGGGTCCAAGTACTGAGCCCTGTGGGACTCCGCTGGTGACATCTCGCCACTCTGATGTCTCCCCCCTCATCGTTACTCGCTGTTTCCTGTTGCTTAAGTACTCCCTTATCCACTGGAGCACTTTCCCTTTTACTCCTGCCTGTTGCTCCAACTTTTTTAACAGCCTTTTATGGGGTACTGTGTCAAAGACTTTTTGGCAATCCAGGAAAATGCAGTCGGACCACCCTTCTCTTTCCTGCCTAATTTTCGTTGCCTGGTCATAAAATTCTATTAAACCTGTGAGGCACGATTTACCATCCCTGAACCCATGTTGGTGGTGCGTTACAAAGTTATTTCCCTCCAGATGCTCTACGAGCCTTTTCCTCACGATCTTCTCCAGCACATTGCATAGTATACAAGTTAAGGAAACTGGCCTGTAATTCAGTGCCTCTTGCCTGTCACCCTTTTTGTATATTGGGACCACGTTAGCTGTCTTCCAACTTTCTGGTAAGTCTCCTGTTTCCAGTGACCTGTTATACACCATAGAGAGTGGCACACTTAGTGCTTCTGCACCTTCCTTTAGTATCCATGGTGAGATTCTATCAGACTCAACAGCCTTTGTCATATCCAGCTCCAGCAGACACCTTTTGACCTCATCACTGATGAGGTCAAATTTCTCCAAGGTTGCTTGGTTTGCCGCCTCCTCATTTAGTGCAGGGGCTTCTCCTTGTTCTATTGTGAAGACCTCCTGGAATGTCTTGTTGAGTTCTTCACACACTTCCTTGTCATTCTCTGTGTATCTGTTCTCCCCTTTCCGCAGCTTCATCACTTGTTCCTTCACTGCTGTTTTTCTCCTGATGTGGCTGTGGAGTAGCTTTGGTTGGGTCTTGGCTTTACTCGCGATGTCATTTTCAAACTGTCTCTCTGCTTCCCTCCTCACTCTGATGTACTCATTTCTGGCCCTCTGGTATCTCTCCCTGTTCTCTGGTGTTCTGTTATTTCTGTAGTTTCTCCATGTTCTTTTACTCAGTTGTTTTGCTACCTTACATTCCTGGTTGAACCATGGGTTTTTCTGTTTTTCGTTTTTCTCCTTTTGGACGAGGATAAACCTGTCTGCAGCTTCCTGGCACTTTTGGGTGACAAAATCCATCATGACCTGCACATTCTTGTCTCTAAGTTCTGTTTCCCATGGTATTCCCCTGAGGAAGTTCCTCATCTCGTCATATTTTCCTCTTCGGTAATTCAGTCTTTTCCCCTCCACTCCATGGGATAACTGGGATCTATCAGTTGATTTTGTAAATGCGCCCAAGAAAGATAGTGTACACACTACATTATTAAAACAGTTAACACTGAAATCACTGAAAATACTCAGAGTATGGGTAACGATGTTTATCAGTGCTATACCGACGGCTCTGTAGAAGAAGATGGACGATATACCGGATGTGCATGTAACATATTTGAACAATCTTCTCTCGTACATACAGCAATGAAGCGCGTCAATGACTGGGCAAGTACAACTCAAACCGAACTTGCAGGCATATACCTTGCCACTGAATTTTTAAAACACAAAGGCAGTGGACTTATATACTGTGACTCGCAGAGTGCACTCCTGGCATTGAACACACATAGTAGTGACACCCAGAAAATAGTCAGTGATATTCGAATGAATGTTTTAGCTGCCAAAGAAAACAGATTTGAGATTAAATTCCTATGGATACCATCACATGTTGGCATCTCAAGGCATGACACTGTTGATATGCTTGCTAAGTCAGCCTGCAGAAAACCAGTGGTAGAAATTGATATGGGTGTTTTATTAGCAGTGACAAAGAGAATACTTAAACAAATATCTAATGAAAATCTCACCGACCTAACAAATTCTCAAAGACTTGAATGTTGTAGCATTAAATATTATGATAGATATCGTGAGGAGACATTCACATATGGGACTAATAGAACAAGAACCCGGCAATGTGATGTTATAGTGGCCAGAATACGCCTGGGATATAGACGTATCTGGCAGCTTTCTCAAAACCCAAATGTCGAGTACACAATGTGTCAACTTTGTGAAAGAGAAAACATGCACTCTCTTGAACATTATATTGTAAAATGTCCTATACTGACTGACTTTCGCCCTCCTGGGCTAAGGTATACTGAACTCTGTAGTTACTATATGAGTACTGGAACACTTGAAGATATATTGGACTTGTATCCAAGATTGACCATGTAATATATCAATCATACAATGTATATATATGATGTAACTATATAACCTAAGCTTGTAAAAGCACCTTCAGAGATTAAGTGCTTAATTGCACACTAGTTTCTTTATCAGCTACCTCACCCTGTCAGGGTAAATGAGACAAATGTATGTGAATGCATGTGTGTGTGTGTATATATGTATGTGTATGTGTGTGTGTGTGTATGTATATGTATGGGTATAAAGTATATATGGAAGCTGATCAGAATTACATTTCACCTTTGTGAATGTACATTAATGACACTATGTAAAAGACACATCTAACACTTTATGTAGGACATACGTAAATCTGTGTATCTATGTATTTACGTATGTAGGTTAGCTTAGCATTTTAAAAGCACCGAATCACCTTCTGTGGTTGAGTGTTCAATAAACCCTTGAACTGTATGTTTAACACTTCTCTAACCCTGTCCATGGAGGACAGAAGAAAATGTATATATGCTGGATAGCATTGTAAATGTGTGGCCACGTCTGTGGTAGAAAATAATAAAAAAATAAAAAAAAAAATGAAAAAAAAACTCCCATCCTTGGATAGGTTATCCCTACCTCCACCAAGTACTCAAAGGTCAGTACACTGTGGTCACTCATTCCTATGGGGGCTTCAACTTTGGCTTCCCTTATTTCTGACTCATTCAGGGTGAATATCAAGTCGAGTCTAGCTGGTTCATCATTGCCTCTCACTCTTGTGGGTTCCTTGACATGCTGGCTCAGAAAATTCCTTGTTGCCACTTCCAAGAGTTTAGCTCGCCACGTATCTGCACCACCATGTGGGTCCCCATTCTCCCAGTCTATCTTTCCATGGTTGAAATCACCCATGATTAAGACGTGTGTGTAACATACCTTGTATGTATGTGTATATACATATGTATATGTGTGTATGTGTCCTTTTTCTTTCGGAAGGGGCTCTGTTCCCTTCTCTGTTGATGGGGCGCTGGGGGTGCAGCTTGCTCTGTTGACTCTCGCATGGTCCCGCTGTTGGTGGGCGCTTTTGGTTATTTTCCGGCCTCTGGTGTCGGCAGTGGATGGCTTCTCCCCCTTTGGGGGGTTGAGAGCTGGCGAGGTGGGCTTCTTCCCCTGCGCTTCGTCATGTCATCTTAGTGGGTGCGTTGGGCGTGGTCGATCCACCCCATCCTTCTGGGGTTCCTGTCTGCTCTTTGCAACCATGGGCCTTTCGAATCTGCGGTTCTTCTGGCCTTCTTCAGTCTGCGCCCTGGTTTCTATGCCCTCCTCGGAGGCCTGTTGTCTCCTGTCCGGCTTCTGCTGGGGCTGGGTGCCTGGATGGTGGCCCTGGACCTCCAGGTCAATTCTTGGCATGTTCCTCTCCAGTTTTCCGGGACTGGCACAGTTGGTGGTGGGGCTTCAGGCTTGCCACTTTTATTCCCTTCCTTATTTTGTAATTGGCACTTGGTGCATTTTTGCATCTTTACCGGATCTTGGTGCCCTGTCTGGGTCTGTTTGAGATTCGGTGTCTGGCCTACCTCGACGACTGGCTGGTGTGGGCTAGCTCCCAGTCGGTCCGCTTGTCTGCTCGCCAGGGGTGTGATTCTTTCCAGATTGCTGGGTTTGGTTTCCTGGTGATCTGGAGGCCATTCCATCTGTTTCCGTCCCGGGTTCGGACCTGGGCCTTGTTTAGGGCTATTGGGCCACTCCTTGTCTTTCCCTCCGGAAGTGTTACTGCGGCTGTGGTGCCACCTTCGGCTGTTCATGAGGGGGTCCCGGGTTGCTCAGTGGTTGCTCGAGCAGTTGTGCAGGAGTCTGAACTTCGTCGTGCTGGTCTGCCCGCGGGGTTGGGTTTGGCTTCGGCGTCTGTTTGGTTCCTTTGGAGACTCCCCTTCCGCCTCTTACAATCGTTGGGTTTGTCCCTCCGGGGATCTTGTGTTAGTGCTGCGTCTCCAGCTTCCTCTTTGGGGTTTTTGGGGTTCCGTGCCTTGGCACCTCCCCGAGCCTTCGCTCGATGTGTTCACAGACGAGTCATCTCTCGGCTGGGGCGTTTGTGACCAGTGCTCACCAGGTCGGCCGAGAATGGTGGAGTCTGTCCGTCCGTCGGGCTCACAGCACGGTTCGGGAGTTCGTGGCTGTCTGGTTTGCGCTTCGGAGGGTTTGGGTCACTCGGTGCTCTACCATTCAGCTCCATTCGAACTGTTCTCTGGCGGTTCTTGCCGGAACCACAGGGATTCTCTTAGGTGTTGACCTTTGGGGTTGGTTCCTTTGAGTGGCTCGTTTGCTGGATTCTCGGGGTTTGATTAACCGTGAGGTTCATGTCCTGGGATGTGTCCTGCATCCTGGAAGATAGCTGTCTCGGTTCATTCCTCTGTTCGCGGATTGGCTAGTCGTCGCCAACTCGTTTTGTTGACTCTGCCGGACGTATGGACTCCTGGCCATGGACGTCTTTGAGTCGGTGTGGTCTAGGCATCGTCCATTGTATGTGGCGCCCTTACCCACCTGCGAGGCGTTCACGGTGGATGCTTTTCGGCAGGACTGGTCGAGGTGGGGGTACCTGTTCCTCTTCTCCCGGTCCAGCTGTTGCTTCGGGTTCTGGCTCGGTTGCAGCCCTTTCCCACGAAAGCAGTCCTTAAGGTTCCTTGGTGGCCGGCCCAGCTTTATTTTCAGACGCTGCTTGATAGGTGTCCGAACCCGGGGCGTTTTCCCATGGCTCCGCCTCTCTCGGCAGGTCGGATCGATCCTGTACGTGACTGGTTCAGCCTTCTCCTCGCCTCTTCACGTCTGGTATTTTGACGCGGTTATCACCATATCTGTGGTGTTCAAGTGGCTTGTTGATGGTGAGGACCGACAAGACGAAGCCCGCCTGCGAGCTTCATCTTGGCGACAGTATGACATTCTTGGTGTTTCTATGCACTTTTTCTTGCTCTTTGTACGTTGTCTTCTCTTTCGCATCAGGTTGTCTTGTCCTTTCTTGGGTTTTCAGGACTACAGTTATTTGATGTTCTTACTGTCGCCTCGTTTTGTGCGGCGCTGGCGGAGCCGCTCCGGCTTGCGTTCGGGGTGGACGTCACATCTGCCCCGTTTCATACGCTTTCTCATGTTTTGTTTCACCTCCGGCCTGCTCATGCATTACCTGAGCCGTTCTGGTCCTTGATCAGGGTGCCTTTTTATCGTCTCAGTTTGTGGTAGCCCCTTCGGTTCAGGTTTCTGCTCTTTGGTACTGGTGGTAGATTTGTACATGTGCGGCCTTTCTCCGTCCTGGCGACGGTCGAGTCGGCTGCTTTCCGGAGGGGTTCTTGGGTTATTGCTGCTTGATTGGTTTGGCCGGGGGTACGTCCTGTGTTGTCCGGTTGCGTTTTTTGCCGTTACCGTGTCTGGGGATGCGCTTTGGTTCGATCCGGTTCCCCTCGTTCCCTGTTTCAGGGCTCGGGTCTTTAAGGTCGTCCGCAGAGTTTTTCAGTCTTGCAGCCTGCAGTCTGTCTTTGCGCCCGTACTGTTCGGACGTTTGCAGCTTTTGCTGATGTGTTGGTGATGTCTAAGGCTCATTTCGAGCACAGGGATTTGAGGGTCGCACAGGTTCTTGGCCGCCCATTCTTTATGTGCGTCTGCTCCTGTTCGTTCTTGTTGCCTTGGGTCACAGGTTGCAACCTGTTGTCTCGGCTTTGCGTTGCGGAGTTTGTGGCGGCCGTCTCCCGGGTTAGCCCTTTCTGTTCCTTCTCTTTGGCTATGAAGCTCCAGGGAGCCGTAGGGGTTCCCCACAGAAAACCAGCGTTGAATATAATGAAACGCCATTTTCTGGGTGAGCCCCGGAGGCTTCCTGGCAACCCTCCCTCCCACCGGTCGGAGTTTTTTTCGCGTTAGTTGAAGCTTAGCTTCCGAACTGAAGCTTGGCAGCCAGCGCGGTAGGTTGGGCTCCCCCCCTCCCCCTCTTCGAGTGGGGAGGGCTGCGCGGACGATCGGTGCGACAATAAAGTGTGATGTTTGCTTGTTTCCTTGGGATTGTAGGGAGATTCTACCTCTCTGTTCGGTTTTTTGCTTTAGTTTTTTACCATGTGGGGTTTGTTTTGTTATGCCTACCTTTCTGGGTGCCTAACCCCAGTCGATGGCAGATAAGGAAAACTCCAACCACAAGGGGGTTTTCCAGAGCCATTGCTCCCTGAAACCTCTCTGAAGGGGCCAGGTTCTGGCGCTGGTCCCTGGTAGGTCTGAACTCCTTAGCTAATGTCCCGGTCTAATATAACATTCATTAGCCCGATAAGCTCCAGGGAGGCTCCAGGGCTCACCCAGAAAATAGCGTTTCATTACATTCAACACTGGTTTTTTATCAAAAAAAGAAAATATCTCTGAAAAATTCATATGGCATCAATTCTTCACCTGCTACAGAAACAGGAAAGAAAAGGACACAGTGTCTAAAAAATCACTTGACTCTACAGCTTGACAGATGTCAAAAGTTAGCTAATCAAGTATCTCTTGATTTAAGCATCTTGAATAACTGAATTAAAACTTCAGTTGCAAAATTTGATCAAATCATGCGCCATGCAGAGACTTATCTAACAGAAATGGCTACTGCAGATCTAACCAAAAGAGAACTTTAGTAAATCATTGCTGAAATGACATTGTATGAAGATAAAATCCAAGATCAACTAGATCCTTTAATCAAATATCACAAGCAGGAACCCAATCATATGTGAGCTCATCTACTCAGCAGGATACTGCAACTATCACACATATAGCAGCAGAGCTCCCAAAGGTCCATTTACCATATTTTGAGGGCAAGGATGAAGACGATTGGGATACCTTCTGGAGAGCCCTTGATTCTATAATAAACTCCAAGGCATCTCTCAATAAGGCTACAAAGTTTCAGTATTTGCAGGGCCAGTTATGGGGAGAAGCAAGGCAGGTCATTGTTAATTTGTCATTAACAGATGATGATTACAACCATGCCCTACAGTTGTTAAAAGATAACTACAGTGATAAGGAGACTGCAATTGCCCGTCTCACATACAAATTATTGGATTTACCCTCTCCAAATAAAAGTTATGAGTCACTACAATCATTTCGATTGTCTATAGAAACAATCATTAAAGCCCTCAGTACTAAAGTACCCGTAGGAAATGCAGAGTGGCTTACAAAGTTAATCATTAAAAGGAAACTTCCTAATGAGGTCATAGACAGCCTATGCACCCATTATATCATCTTATCACAGAACCAAATCTTTGATGGACTTCGAGCTTACATACAAAGATTACGAAGCCGAGGAAAACTTAGAACAAGAAAAATCACCAAAGGTGAATCTTCGGACAAAAATAAAAATGTCCCAACTGGCAGTCAAAAATCAAGGCAACAAAACTCCTCTTCTACAAAGTGGAAACAGAGTAATGTTGGCTCATATGCTATATCCCCCACAGTTAACAGAACTGTAGGAAATCAAGCTCCCAAGACAGATAAGACAAAAGGAGCTGCAAGTGCCCCAAGATGTTTATTATGCCAGGAAGCACATACCATTTATCAATGCACAGTTTATGAAGACCGTGCCAGTCGAATTAGTCGACTGAAATCTCTGAACAGGTGCATCCGTTATCTACGGAAGCACGATATGAGTGAATGTAACACTCAATTGCAGAACTGCCAATATTGTCATAAAAGTGTACATCACACAGCACTCTGTGGTGATATCAACACTCAATCCAGATCACAGACATCCAATAATCAACCTGCATCTCAGGCAAAGCCAAAAGATGATAATACCTCAACAGCTGTACAATTCTGTACAGTAATGAGTAATGTCAATGCCTTAGAAACAGAGACTGTTACCACAGCCATATTACCTACTGCACAGCTAGGACTATGCAATCAAGGAATTTGTATTCAAACAAGAGGCTTTTTTGATCAAAGGTCACAGAAAACCTTTATCAGTAAAAAAATGGCAGAAGATTTACAACTTAAATCTTCAAAGCAAGTATCTACATCCATATCAGGGTTTTTTCCAATTCAGGTCTTAGAACCTTTCAGGTAGTACAACTCAATGTCTGTCTAGGTACATCCCAAAGGACAGTCGAAGCCATAGTTGTTGATAAAATTCCTACTGAAATAGAAGTGACTACCAGAGCAGTATATCTAGAGGTAACACCCCATATGACTGCCCAATCATTTATCCAGGCTTTCCGCAGATTCACAGCACACCGATCATGCCCTAAGCTGGTGATTTCAGACAACGGAGTAAACTTGGTAGCTGGAGAAGCATGTCTATGGGAAATCTGTTCCCATCCTGCAGTTACTTCCACACTGGAACAGTGTCATTGCAGATGGAAATTTATCCCTCCGAGAGCCCCATGGCACGGAGGATTTTATGAACGGTTAATAGGAACTGTCAAAAGATCCTTGAGAAAATCTCTACACCGTCAGAAAATCAATCTTCAAGAACTCCAGACAGTAATCACGGAAATCAAATCAAGGGTGAATAACCGGCCGTTGACATACTTGTCTGATGATTCTACTCAACATGAGTCATTAAGTCCTTCCCTATGGAAGACCTCTGACTCCAGTACCATCTCTAGTGGATGATGAGATCAGAGATCCCTCATATGTGAGTCAGAGCGAGTTGGTTCAGGGGTATATCAAATAAGGGACAAAAAAGTCCCTAAAACAGATCGGTCAGACAACTGATTAAAAATTATGCTAATTTTCAAGAAGTATTTAGTCTTTATTTACTAATGAAGAGCTTAACATTATGCCTTCAACCAAACAAGTCTTCATTGGTGATTTACTAGTTTAGTGCTTACAAGAATTCTCCTATGTAAGAACTAAAGTTCTTAAGCAAATCCATGATTAATTAAAGCCAAACAGGTCCCCCATGGGCAGATGAAGTCTCTACCAGTGTACTTAAAGACTGTAAAGATGAGCTTTATGATCCATTCTCCAGCATTTTTATTAAACCATTAGAGTCGGGCAGTGCACTGGAGTCGTGGAGGGTTGCCTATGCGGTACACATTAAGAAAGGAGAGGATCAACTACGTCGACCTGCGGCCAATTAGTTTAACGACTATTTCTTGAAGATTACTTCAATCTAAAATGGCAAAAGTTTTTTCTACATGTTGAAAAGCAGATTAAATAAATAATTTACAACATGGTTTTAATAAGGCCAATCGTGGGTTGACAAATTTGATTTTGTATTCCAGCATAATTGAGGCAGTTGATAGTGGAATGATTCGCTGTTTTGTAACCTCACGTTAGCAAAGCTTCTGCTAAACCTATAGGTTATATCAATGGAAACAGTTGATATAATAACTTCATTGTTAACCGTAAAATTCCTATTGGCCAATACGTGGCAACAAATGTTTATATCCACCCAAACCCATTCATATATATGTCTAACCTACGCTTGTAACATTCAAGTAATCCTCCTATTATGTTACGTGGTAATTGGTTCCACAAATCAGCAACCCTGTTACTGGTATCAATTGATTTGATACTGAAAATGGTAGTAGTGATGAGTGAACTGGTGCTAGTGAGCGAGCTATGTGGAGCTCTGAAACGGACAGAGTTGGATTCCCTGCGGGAGGAGCTACGACAGATGCAGGAGCTAAGACAGACGAAACAACGTCACGAGGAAGTAAAGGAGGAGAGCAGCAGTAGAGGGTCCTTGACTTGGAATATCGTATGGGATGGGGGTCTTAAGAAGACTTGCGAGGCCGACTACAGATGTCAAAAACTTCCATGTCATTCGCTTTGCTGAAAGAGGAGTGCTGCAGGGAGACTGCCGTTTGCTCGAAAGGCAAGACAACGAAGGAGCCCAGGTCCCTCAGTGTGTTCACAAATTATAGGAAACAACTAAGCGAATTTTGGTTATGGGAGAATCCCATGTGAGGTATTTGGATAGAGCATTTTGTACCAGAGATAGTGGGTACAGATTAAGAGTTTGTTATCTCGGAGCAGGAATTGGTGATATAGTAAACATGACTTACCTAATGACTGGAAACGTGAACAAACCTATTATTTGTATCAGTGTATATAAATTATTATTTTCACACGTTGGTTCCATAATGCTATAATGTGTTGCTTAGAGAAGAAATTCTCAATTATAGATAATCTTCTGCTTCATTATTCCCTGCTCTGGTAAGCTAGTTAATTCAACAAAAATTAAAGTCACCCATGACAAACTGTTTGACCTAGATGCTCTAGGTATTTCATCTCATAGATGATTTGCTTCTAATCTGTCTAACTTTGGTGACCTGTATATAACTACTATAAGATTTTTAGCTTTTCGGTTAATTCTAGCCAGATAGAGGGAATTAAAACCGAGTCATACACAAACTGAGACTACATTTCAAATTTTCCCAAACATATGTGCCTACGTCCCTTCCTCTTCTAATATCTTTACATTCGTGAACTAGTTTAAATCAGTTTATTTGATATTCAGCTACTTGTTCTTCGTTTTCTACATTCCATGTTTCGGTAAGTGCAATAATGTCTATTGTTTCTGTGCAGACAAGAGCATTTAAATCTTTTATTTTGTTTTTTAGACTCCTACTGTTCGTGTAATATACCTTAAGTGTATTGTTATTTTTCTTTCTTTTTCATTCCCCCCCCCCTCACGACACATACTTTTATTGCATCCTTTCTCCATATCTATTCCCATACCATTATCTACTAACAGTTTAAACCCACACACACCCCTCCCACCACAGGTTCCAACGAGTTGGCAACGGCAACAACTCCAGTCCGAGCATTCATGTCATTAAAAGAACAAATCCACAAGGGCTGAGATGTGGGTGCGAATGTACGTCCAGGATGATCCCAGACGCGCGCCTTAGTCGACTGCGCCACGACATGGAATCTGACAGACGACAGGTGCATCTGGGATCTTCCTGGACGTAAGTTCGAACCCTCATCACAGCCCTTATGGATTTGTTTATTTTATGTATCACGCTATTGTGATTTGTGTGTATTCATGTCATTCCTTCCAAAGAAGTGTTCCCAGTTATGAATTAATGATACTGCATTTGATTTACAATATCTGTTCAGTCGGCAATTGACACCATATGCCCTCGACAACTATTCATTTCTTACTCCCTTTCTAAGAAGAATGCCACGTATGATCGGGATTCCTCCCGTGCTCCTAACTAATTCTATGGCTGTCTTAAACTTCTCTATCGGTTCCTCACTCATATCTCGTCCTACATAATTTCCACCAGCACTGATCCAAATAATGGGTTTATTCCCATTTCCAGCCATAACATTCATGTTGTTTACTATATCACCAATTCATGCTCCCGGATAGCAAACCCTTAACCAGTTCCCCCTTATCTCTGGCATAACAGGCTCTATCCAAATACCTCACCTGGGAATCTCCAACAACCAAAATTTGCTTAAGTATTTCCTTTACTTTGTGAGCAACCCAAGGGACCTGCTCTCCCTTCGTTGTCTTGTCTTTCGAACGAACTGCAGTCTTCCCTACAACACTTCTTCCAGCATGGCAAATGGGTAGAAGTCTTTATGACATTTGCAGGCGGCTTTGTCATAGTCTTCTTAAGATCCCTGTCCTTTGCGACATTCCAAGACGAAGACTTTCTACTGTTGCTCTCCTCATTTACTCCCTCTTAAGGTTGTTTCATCTGTCTTTGCTCCTACATCTGTCATAGCTCCTTCCACATGGAATCCAACTTTGCCCTCTGAGCCCCACATTGCTTTGCTCCTGGACGTTGTAGTGAGTGAACTGGTGACAGTTCACTCACTACAACTTCCATTTTCAGTATCAGGACAATTGGACCTCCAGCTAACACCCCTTTCACTGTGCCTCACTGTACATCTATTATGTTACCTGATAACTGATTCCACATATCCACAACCCTGTTATTAGTCAATTATTTGCCAGGTCTCCCCAAAATCTAAACTTATCCATTTTATATCCATTGTTTTCCTTTTTTAATATACTGTATACAATAACTTACTGACATTACTGATGTGTACAAGTGGATGAACGGGCATGACAAAGGGTTATTAATAAGGTATTAAAAGTATCAACACATAATAAAACATGAAACAATAGATAAAAATTGGATAAGTTTAGATATATGAAAGACCTGGGTAAATACTGGTTCGGTTACGCTTTGTGGAACACGTAGGATCCCTTGATTGTTTCAAGCGTAGGTTAGGCCTTCTACAGTTTCCTTGATTCTAATGTTTTAAATTTTTAAGAAAGCAAATAGATCACCAGCGTCAAATTATCGGCCTATTAGCCTATCGTCGTATAGTTGCTTAAATCGATAATTGTAAAAGCACTCGTCTTCATCTTGAAAAACAGATATTAAGAGAGATTCACAATATGGTTTTAATAACGGCCGTTTATGTTTGACAAATTTCTAGCAATCTATTCCAGCATAAGAGGCAGTTGACAGGTGAAAATGTTTGTCATTGTGAAAATTGACGCCAGATAAGCTTCTAATACAGTACCACATGAAAGTAAGCAGACATTATCACAGTATTAGGGGTGCTCTCTTAAGGTGCATTAGGATATTGTTATACCAAATGTAGCAAGAGATACTATAAATGGAGTTTAGTCTGAGTGGGAAACTTTTAAATTAAGGCACTGTCCTGGCACCTTTGTTATTTATAATGTATATACAAATGAAAATAACCCACTATTTTGAAAACACAACGAAACGTAGACTGCATATTTCGGTCCCAAACAAGGACCCTCTTCAGCAGTGAGGAAAACTATGTTTTAGATTCAGCTACTCGTTACAAAATTTCTTTGTAGCACGAACTATAGTGAGGCCGTAATTGAGTTTGGTTATTCGCGGAAACCTTGTTACTGTGACAAGTAGGTAAAAATTTTAAATAGAGGGGGTGGGGGTTCTTTTTCGTTTTGTTTTATCGGACTTATTGGGAATGTTATGTAGTTTTAGATTCAGCTACTCAGAACAAAACGTTCCAAGTTGCATGGGGTATGGTGAGCCCGTAAGTGGAGGCTCTTTGGAGCCATTATCTGTATCAATAGCTGATACTAGAGATCTAGGGATAACTGAGGGTCTTCAATGTGGATTTCAGCCCAGGAGGGCTGGCTGTATCTGTTATGGAGCTGGTGGGGTTAGTATAGACCTCCAGGTCTTCCATTGTTTTCTTTGCCCGAGACTTTGGCTGAGTCGTGTTGTCGTTGGAGTTTGGTGAGGTGGCCTCAATGAGGTCTTGTATCGAGTAGGTGTCGTGTTTGTGGTGCGGCGGTGGAGCTCCTACTAAGATATTCTCCTCTGAAGAGTCCGTAACATCCATAGTTGGTGTTTTCGTCTTTTGCCTCGCGGCCTGAGGTAGGCTCAGGTGACATGTATTGGTGGTATTAGCTATTTCAGGAGCGTTGGCGGTGGTGTTAGCATTTGTAGACAGCACGTCTGCTAGCGTGGCTGCCGAGATGGGTGATGGTAGGGGTGTTGGGAGCTGGAGTAGAAATGCCTGTTTGTGCAGCTCGGGTCTTGTGTGGTTATGGAGTCTGTTGAAATCGACCTCGTGGTCGTCCTGGTAGTAGTATCCTGAGTGGTAGTGGAGGCAGTGAGTCTTGCGCCAGGGGTAGTTGTCTGGTCCGGCAAGCCTCTCCACTAGTCTAATAAGACTAGGGATAATGCTTGCACGTGATGCAGGGGGCTGCGAAGGAGCCTGTGGGGCCTTGCGTCCCCATTGTGAAGGCTGGGTCGCCTGGTAGGAGGAGCCACTATTTGGTAAGACTGGAAAGTCTCTTGGTCGCTCGGTGGGTGGGAGATGAGGTGGTGGGTTGAGCGCTGGGCTCTGTTCATGGTGGTAGAAGGGTTACTTCTCTTTGCTTCAACCTTGGTCTTTATGTTTTCCTGTCTGCGGCCCCCTCCCCATCCGGCCCGTTGGCGTCGTGAGGGGGCTTGGTGGACGGCTGCCGGAGTGTGATGCTCCGTGGGGCAGTCCTCTGTCCTTTTCTGGCCTTGCACTCCTGCTGCTGTCTTCTCTAATTGTGCCGGATCACTTTTCCTTTTCCTTATGTTTCGTTTTTCTCCCCCCTCTTCTCCTATCTGCTTGTCGTTTCCTACCGACCTTTTGTTTGTTTTGGATTATTTCTTTGGACTTCTTCTATTTTGACGCCCGGGTGCTTGAGGAGGCATACTCTTGCACCCGTAGAACTGTAGTACCAAACGTCTCGAGCGAGGGGAACCTTTTATTGTCAATCCCCCTTTCGTCGCTGAACCCGATCTCGACGGACTGACGGTTCTTAAGGTGGCGTTTGTGGGGTGTATACTCACGACGCACCCCTAGGGGGCCCCGGCATGATCGGCGATAGCTTCCTGTTGGGTGTCCTGCCTCTAATTGTGGCTCCATGGTGGCTATGGGGGCACATTCGTGGATGAATTTATCACTTTTCGTCTCTATGTCGTTGAATGTTTCCGTTGTACCCTCTCAGGCTCGTGGGGTGGGCGACCAAGCCCCCGAGTCGGCCTGTATTGGAAGACCAGGCTCTGTAGCTCCCGCTGCGTTGGGCCCCGACCTTGCTCCTCCTTTGACCGTCCTGACTTCTTCCCCCCAGCTCCCCTCCCTCCTCTGTGGTTGGGTCGAGCCTCCAGCCCCCGGTGGTGACCACTTCGTCTCCTGGTGTGGCTAAGTCTCTCGTTGTAACTACTGCGCCTTTTGACCCCTCTTTCTCTAGGGGTTCTCAACGCCGTTCGCGCCCCAACCGCACTCGCTCGATTCCTTCCCGTGCTGATGCGTATCAGGCCTTGTTTGGTCCTGCTTCATGGGCCAAATACTTTGATCTCCTCCCTCTTGATTCTGCGCCTCCTGACGATTTCTCCCTCCATCAGCATCTTGTAGATTCCGTGGATGCGTCTGTTACTTTCAACCCCACTCGCCTCGGTACACGTGTCGTTGCTGCTCCTTCTCAGGATGCGGCTTTCCGCTTGGCTGCCTTATCTTGCGTTGGCGAGATCCCTGTTCGGGTCTCCAAGAACGTTCAGATGAATGCCAGTGTTGGCACTATTCTCCTCCCACCCCATGTTGCAACCGGTGTTCGGAATCTGCAGGATTGCCACGATGATATTCGGCATATCCTTGATGCCCAAGGCCATTCTGTCCTCCAGGTTGACTCGTTTACTCGTCCCCCTCGTGGTCGTCGCCGTCAACCCCTTCGCGTTGTGAAGATCACCTTTGATGGTAGGACCCTTCCATCCTCTGTCATTCTTGCTGGTGCTCGGTGCTTTGTCCAGGAGTATATTCCTTCTCCTCGACTTTGTAATAAGTGCTGGAGGTTTGGGCATGGTGCCCTCCGCTGCTCTGGGACTGTCTCTCTCTGTCCTTTGTGTGGGAGTGACCGACTTAGGTCACTAAGTCGGAGTGCACTGCTCCCCAAGCTCGCTGCCTCAACTGCGGTGAGGCCCATCCTACCTTCTCCCGTGCCTGTGTCCATTACAAGCTTGAGGCAGCCGTCCTCAACCTGAAGCACCGGGAGCGTTTATCTTTTCCTGAGGCGAGGCGCCAGGTTCACCGGCTCCCGCCTTATGCTAGCATCTCTCATGCTCGCGTGTTGCGCTCTTCCTCTTCTCGTCCTTTCCCCCTTCCTCAGACTCACAACCGTTTCCGGGCCTTGGACCCTGATACACCCACTGCCCCCTCCTCTGTCCCTTTGTGTTCTGTCCCGAGGGGTCCCCCTCCTGGTCCTCTGTCTGGGGTTCCCCTTCTTTCTACCCGGTCTGTCATGTCTCCTGTGTCTTTTTCCTCGTCCCCCTCCGATCCTCCTTCCCATCCTCTTCTTCCATCTATCGACTCTCCCCGCCGCCTGTCGGTGCAGGCGGATGTCCATCGCTCTCCTAACGGCCGTCGTGTGTGCTCTCGTTCAGCTTCTCCTGTTGAGACACTGGAATCCGTTGCCCGGTACGTAGTTGCTGGGACACCAGTCTCTTTAAGTCAGAAGCGTAAGCCTGGCTCCTCTCCTTCCTCCTCCCCGGCGGGTAAGAAGGCTTCGCTTTCTTCCTCAGCTCCTACTTCTGGCTCTGTTGCTCCTTCCCCTCCCGTTTCAGTGATTGCGCCCCCAGTTCCTGCTATGGAGGTTTCTTTGGCCCCTGCTTCCCTTTCGGTTGCTGCTCTTGCTGGGGTGCGCTCCCCTCTTTCTACTTCCCCTCTTCCTGCTGCTGTCCTTGACTGCTCCTCTCTGTTGTCTTCTCCTCTTCCTCCTCCTCCTCCTCCTCCGGACCTCGCCCGCCCACCTCTGATCTGTTCTCCCGTTTCCTTCCCTCTGTCTTTGCTCAGTTTACCCATGCCCCCTAACCCTGACTTTGCTGACCCTGATCCCGACCCTGATATTCTTTAACGTGCTCTGTTACTCTTTCGCCTTTGTTTCTTCCTTGTTCTCTGTTTTTGTCCTTTCTCTTCTCGTCGTTGTCCATTCTTCAATGGAACGTTCGAGGTTATTACGCCAATTTCCTCGAGCTCCAACTTCTGATTTCGCGGTTTTCGCCCCTTTGTGTCTGTCTCCAGGAGCCGATGCTTGGTGCTCGTCCTGGTCGTTTTCGTGGCTATTCCTTTCTCTCCCCCCCCCCCAGCCGTTGCTGGGGCTTCTAATTCTTCTGCTCTCTTGATTCGTGCTGATGTTCCCTTTGTTCCTTTACTTTTTCCTTCGCCTCTCCATTGTTCTGCTGCTCGTATCTTTGTGGGGAAATGGTACACAGTTTGTTCCATTTATCTCCCCCGAGTGTCCCGCTCTCTCTTCCTGATTTGAAACACCTCCTAGACTCCTTGCCGGAGCCTGTGCTCCTGCTGGGTGACTTCAATTGTCGTCATTCTCTTTGGGGTGACGTTCTGACGAATACCCGGGGTCGCCTCCTTGAGCCGTTTCTCCTCTCTTCTTCCCTGTCTCTTCTGAATTCTGGTGAGCCCACTCATCTGAATTCTGGTGAGCCCACTCATTTGGACTCTCGGACTCGCACCCTTTCTTGTCTTGATCTTTCTCTCTGCTCTTCTTCTCTTTACTTAGATTTCACGTGGCAGGTTCTTGATGACCTCCATGGAAGTGATCATTTCCCCATCCTTGTTTCTTTTTTCTCTTTTCGCCCTTCCCTCTCTTTCCCTAGGTGGCAGTTTGCTAAGGCGGACTGGACCCTATTCACCCTCAGTGCTGCTCTCTCTGACCTCTCCCTTCTGACTCTCTCTCGCGCTCTCCTCCTTTTTCATGACACTGTCTTCAACGCTGCCCTCCGCTCTATTCCTCGCTCTTCCTCTCGGGGTCCACGGAAGTGCGTTCCCTGGTGGAATGCGGACTGTGCTCGGGCTGTCCGCTGTAAGCGTGCAGCCTGGAAGAGGCACCGCCGTAGGCAGACGACCGATTCTTTTCTTTTCTTTCGGAAAGCGAGTGCGGTGGCCCGTAGGGCCATCCGTATGGCTAAACGTGAATGTTGGGCATCTTATGTCTCAACAATTACGTCCGAAACCCCTCTGACCCAGATCTGGAAGCGTATCCGCAAGATAGCGGTTATGTTTGTTCCCAATGTTTCACCGGTCCTTCACCTCCTTGATACTCTCGTGGCGGACCCGTTGCAGGTGGTTTCCGAACTGGGTTCCCACTTTTCTTCTGTTAGCTCTGGTCTTCATCTTCCCCAATCTTTCCTTCTTCGTAAACCTGTCCTTGAGTCTCGTCCTTTAGATTTTTGCACTCATCTTCAGCTTCCCTATAATGATCCCTTCTCTCTCTCTGAACTTCGTTCTGCCCTGGCCCTCTGCGGTTCTACGGCGGCGGGCTCCGATGGTATTCATTATGAGATGCTTCGCCATCTCCCTCCGTGCACATCTCAGTATTTACTGAGTCTGTATAATCGTATCTGGAAGTCGTCGTCAGTCCCTGAGGACTGGCTCGATGCCGTTGTCCTCCCTGTTCGCAAACCGGGGTCTCTGGGTACTTCCCCTAAGGACTTTCGCCCTATTGCTCTCACAAGTTGTGTCTGCAAACTCTTTGAACGTATGGTTAATGTTCGTCTGATGTGGTTCCTGGAACACCATCACCTCCTCTCAATTTGGTTTCCGCAAGTGCCGCAGCACGACAGATGTCCTGGTGAACTTGGAGGTCTATATTCGTACTGCTTTTGCTGCGAAGACCTCCGTTGTTGCCGTCCTTTTTGACCTGGAAAAGGCTTACGACACCACTTGGCGATATCATATTCTATCTCAACTTCATTCTTTTGGCCTTCGTGGTCATCTCCCTCTCTTTCTCCGCAGCTTCCTCTCTCGTCGTTCCTTTTGGGTGCGCCTTGGTACCGCTCTCTCTGCCTCTTTTCAGCAATACGAAGGTGTGCCCCAGGGTAGTGTTCTGAGCACTACTCTTTTTCTGGTTGCCCTCAATGGTCTTCTTTCCTCTCTTCCTTCTGGTGTCTTCTCCGCTCTCTATGTCAATGATCTTACCCTTTGCTGTCAGGGTGATGATTCGCCTCTTCTTCAGCGCCGGCTTCAACTTGCAATTGATGCCATGTCATCTTGGGCCACCGATCATGGCTTCAAGTTCTCTACTTCTAAGACTTGTGCCATGACTTTTACGCGGAAACGGGTCGTTCTTCGTCCCTCCTTGTCACTTTATGGTCATCCCCTTGAATACAAAGATTCCGCGAAGCTTTTGGGGTTATTCCTTGACACTCGTTTGTCTTGGTCGCCCCATATCTCTTACCTCCGTGTTGAGTGCTCTAAGGCCCTTACCCTCCTTCGGGTCTTGTCCCATACTTCTTGGGGGGCAGATAGGCGCACTCTCCTTGCTTTACATTCCTCTCTCGTCCTGTCTAAGCTCGATTATGGTTGCCCTGCTTACTCGTCTGCTTCTCCTTCTACTCTTCGCCGTCTTGATGCTTTGCACCATACTGGGTTGCGCCTCAGTTCTGGTGCCTTTCGTTCGACTCCCATCCTTAGCTTGTATGTTGACACTGGCTTCCTGTCTCTCCAGGACCGCCGTGATCGCTACTGTCTTCGCTATCTTGCGCGGTCCTTGCAACATCCTTCCTCTCGCCTCTGTCGTGCTTTAACTTTTACCCCTCCTGCGGTTCCTGTTCCTCTTCACCACCTCCCTCTTTCTGTCCGGTTATCTCGCCTACAGGATTCTCTTTCCGTTTGTATTTCTGATGTTTCTCCTCGTGTTGTTCCTTCTTTGCCCCCGTGGAGAGTCCCTCTTCCGCGGTTTTGTACATCCTTGACCCGTATCACTAAAGCTTTTACCCCTCCTACGGTTCTCAAACGCCTTTTCCTTGAGCACTTTTCTTCTCACTCCCGCTCCGTTTCTGTCTTCACCGATGGGTCTAAGTCTGCGGATGGTGTTGGCTACTCTGTTGTTTTTCCTGATCGCACTTATATGTGTCGCTTACCTCCGGAGACTAGCATCTTTACAGCGGAACTTTATGCTATTCTCTATGCTCTTCGTCTCCTGCTTTCTCGTTGTCAGTCTTCCTTTGTAGTTGTTGTTGACTCTCGTAGTGCCCTCATGGCTCTCGGGTCCTTTAATCCGGTTCATCCAGTAGTTGTCGAGATCCAGCATTGGCTGTTTCTTGTTCACAGTAAATTTAAGTCGGTTGAGTTTTGTTGGGTTCCCAGCCATATTGGTGTGTCTTTAAATGAGCGTGTGGATGCTGCCACCAAGGAAGCTGTCCGCTCTTGTCCCATCTCTCGTAAAGGTATTCCATATTCCGACTTTTACCCAGTTATCCATTCCTCCATCCTTACCTGTTGGCAGGCTTCTTGGTCGTCTGTTGCTGGTAACAAACTACGTACTCTTAAATGTTGTGTTTCCTCGTGGCCGTCTTCCTGCCACCATAACCGGCGTTGGGAAACGGCCATGGCGAGGTTGCGTATTGGCCATACTCGCTTAACCCATGGTCACTTGATGGAGCGCCGCCCTGCTCCTTATTGTCCTAGTTGCATTGTCCCTCTTACGGTCGTGCATGTCCTTCTTGAATGTCCTGACTTCCAGGACGAGCGTGTGTCTTGCTTTCCGACCGCCCCTCGCGGTCACCTGTCCCTCAATAGAATTCTTGGTGACTCGGATACTTTTGATATCGTTCACCTTATGCGTTTTTGTTCCCGTATTGGCATCCTTGCTGATATTTAGCGCCCTCTGATTATTCTGCACATTTGATGGTGCTACATAGCCTTCCCGGTTTGGGGCCTTCTTTTGATAATTACTTACTTTCCTGTCTGTGGGAACAGCGGTAGGAAATTGCGGAGTGATTGCCATCGCAGAGAAAGCAGCGATGTGTAGTTGCCTTGCATATGGAATAGTGATGGTCCAGTGCGCACGGGCTGCACTTCTGGACGGGGTGCTGACACTTGTTGGGGGTGGAAGACCTCGTAGCACTTTAAGCACTGCTGGAGGTCCTGGGAACGTTCTTTTTTTACTTGGTGGGGTGGTATTTGTAAGCCAAAACGGTAGGAACCTTGTGTGGAAGCCTATGTAGCAGCCTGTGTGGACGCAGCTATTGTGGTGAAAGTAATCTTCATTGATAATTTGTCGGTGCTGCAGAACTCTAGGTTGAATACTCCCAGGTTCGGATTTTCGTCCTCGATGCTGTCCATGATCTTATGTTGCTGTCGGTCAGCGATCCACTGGTTGGTCCTGCTGGTAAAAACAGTTCTTCCGGCCAGGAACTGACGTGGGAAGTGAGGACGTAGGTGGTGCTCCTTGCAAAGTAGGGCATCGTTGTTCAAGAGTTTTTCTAATTCTTCCTCACATGAAAAAAGAGCACGATATCACCACCTTCCTGACTAATATCAGAAGGTGTAATGCCGGCCACGTCCTTCAAGACCTTCATAATATTGCTTTTCCCGAAAGAATGACCGTCGAGGGTGAGTACTCTAACCTTTAGACGTTCAGGTAGCATTGTATCCACCACACCCTCAACGGGTCGCAGTGAGAAGGATATGACGGCTGTACCTGCCCTTATGGTGTCAGGTCAGGTGTACTGGAGAGAGAAATAGTAGTGAAATATACACCTAGAACCGCGCGCGCCATCTGCCCAGGTGGCTCTATAGAGCCAGCTGGGCAGGTGGCGCACAGGTGTCTAGTCGCAAAGGGTTTGGGGGGGAATTTTCCCGGGAGTTGTGGCGTGTCGGACGCGTGTGAGCGTCCGGTGTTTGGGTATGTGGTCAGGAAAGATGGGAGGTCATGTTGTTGGGGGTGTAGGAGAGTATGTGGGCTATGTGGTAGAGTAAGAAATACAAGGATAAGAGTGGGATATGAGGAAAGAGTAAATGAATATGTATGTGTGTTTGCCGTAGACTTAATCCTGTGTGTAGATAATAGTTTTGATGATAGTAAGTAGGCTATATAGAGGCTAAGTGTGAGGGGTCCCAACATAGCGGATATGTTGTTTGGGGTGGGGGGGGGGGAGGGGAGCTTCCCCTCGGCGTGAGAGTGGTTAGGGGCCATTTGTGGTTTGTGGTTTTTCTTCGAGAGAGCAGAGACCAGGAGGAGATGAGCTGCAGCAGGAGGGATGTGGTCCATTGCCTTAATGGCTTTTCAATGTCTTCAGAGTTGTCTGGAGATGTACACCCCAGTATGGCTCTCCCTCCACTGCGATTCGTTAAGGAGGAGTGAGGTTCTTACTACTGCTGGCAGGGCCTCACCTGCCAACCATCAATCACTTCTCATTTGACCCGGGTCGTTTCCCTCCCCTCACACACAAACGCGCCGTTAGTTCACTGCGAGTCTTCATTCGCTACACACACTCATCATACAGCTCCGCATCATGGAAAGACGAACCTCAACAGCCTGCATGAAATGTGGAGTGTTTTATATTCCATCACCAAATCAACTATGTCGGCTGCAATGCGCAAGCTGTGAAAAACCGCCCCTAGGCCATTACGACATCAAATGCAAGCGATGTCAGCAGATTTTCTGTGACAATCGTGAGTGTTATTCTTATTTAATATTCCACAGTTCATTTTATGGCATCCACAGGTGAAATATCGCATGTGTAAACTATTATCTCTCTTATAGTGTGAGAATATTTACTCTTTCGGGCTATTACATTCCACATAGTTAAATATGTTCTTTCCAATTTCAGTTTACAAAACAGCGAAGTGTCCTTATTGCTCACCTGCCCCGCGAGGAGGTCATCGCCGGAATGAAACTTCACATAAACGTAGGTATCATATATAAATATACTTCTCGTATCTGTATTACATCCAGTTGCAAGCAAACACACATGCATAATAGAACCCATGAGCACCACACCAGAAATAAATACAGTTTTGATATTCCTAGAGTACGACTTAATCAAACTAGAAATGCTCTACAAATCAAGGGGCCCAGAATGTGGAATGACCTTCCCAACTATGTTAAAGACTGTACCTCTCTCAACCAGTTTAAGTTAAAAACGAAGCTATTACATCCAGTTGCAAGCAAACACACATGCATAACAGAACCCATGAGCACCACACCAGAAATAAATACAGTTTTGATATTCCTAGAGTACAACTTAATCAAACTAGAAATGCTCTACAAATCAAGGGGCCCAGAATGTGGAATGACCTTCCCAACCATGTTAAAGACTGTAACTCTCTCAACCAGTTTAAGTTAAAAACGAAGCTATACCTAATAAATTTTCTGTAACCTACCTTACCCTTCTATTGTCAACCAATGTCTTTTTTTTTTTTTTTAAAGAGATTTAAAGACAATTATGTTTGTCGACATAATTGTATTTGTGCTGCTTTTTCATCTATGTTTTCATTTCTTGTTTTCATTTTACTCATTATGCTCAATTAGTATTAAGCTTGTCATTTAAGTTTATCATGCCCGAAACGCTTCGCGTAATAGTGGCTTTAGGCATTATATGTACTAGCTCTACCTATAAGTCAACCAATCTTTGTAAAAATTTATTGTATGTATGTACCTTACCTAAATAAACATTTTATTTATTTATTTTTTTTTAATAAACATATTTTCCCCATTCACCCGTGCTGAATATCATTTTGTTCCATTTCAGGTTATAATCCATACCTCAATCGACGGAGGGAACAGATAGACGTCATCGAGTCTGTATCCCATCCGTCCCACACTGAGCTAAGGAGAGCAGATCTCACTCGCGCGGCCATCCCCCTCCCCTTCAACAAGGGCGGCGGCGGCACCAGATGGAGGGCTACGAGACAATATCACGCCCAGTTAACACAACGTTAAGGATTCACAGCCTCACTCCTGCTCAACCAGGACACCAGGACATAAGTAAGTTAATACTGTCTTATTTCAGTCTATTTCCTAAACATATTAATTCCCACTAGTCTGTTCCCTCACCTCAAAATATATATATATATATATATATATATATGTCGTACCTAGTAGCCAGAACTCACTTCTCAGCCTACTATGCATGGCCCGATTTGCCTAATAAGCCAAGTTTTCCTCAATTAATATATTTTCTCTAAATTTTTTCTTATGGAATCATAAAGCTACCCATTTCATTATGTATGAGGTCAATTTTTTTTCATTGGAGTTAAAATTAACGTAGATATATGACCAAACCTAACCAACCCTACCTAACCTAACCTAACCTATCTTTATAGGTTAGGTTGGGTTATGTAGCCGAAAAAGTTAGGTTAGGTTAGGTTAGGTAGGTTAGGTAGTCGAAAAACAATTATTTCATGAAAACTTGGCTTATTAGGCAAATCGGGCCTTGCATAGTAGGCTGAGAAGTGTGTTCTGGCTACTAGGTACGACATATATATATATATATATATATATATATATATATATATATATATATATATATATATATATATATATATATATATATATATATATATATATATATATAACTGAAAACTCACACCCCAGAAGTGACTCGAACCCATACTCCCAGGAGCCACGCAACTGGTATGTACAAGACGCCTTAATCCACTTGACCATCACGACCGGACAAAATGAGGTGATAGCCGAGGCTATTTGAACCACCCCACCGCCGGCACTCGGATAGTAATCTTGGGCATAGCATTTTACCAAATCACCTCATTCTTTGGGGCACACGTGAGGAACACAACTTCAGGCTTGTTCGCATTTGTGTTCCTCACGTGTGCCCCAAAGAATGAGGTGATTTGGTAAAATGCTATGCCCAAGATTACTATCCGAGTGCCGGCGGTGGGGTGGTTCAAATAGCCTCGGCTATCACCTCATTTTGTCCGGTCGTGATGGTCAAGTGGATTAAGGCGTCTTGTACATACCAGTTGCGTGGCTCCTGGGAGTATGGGTTCGAGTCACTTCTGGGGTGTGAGTTTTCAGTTGCATATTGTCCTGGGGACCATTCAGGCTTGTTCGCATATATATATATATATATATATATATATATATATATATATATATATATATATATATATATATATATATATATATATATGCTTTCATTCTTTCTAGAGATAATATGTTTTTCTTTTTTTTACAGATGACACACCGCTGTGCATAGATTTGGCATCCAGCAGCGCTGAGAGCAGCAGTGAGAGTGACACACCCAACTCAGCAGAGTGGACATTACCCATATCCGGCTCTCACCCCTCAACTCACAGGGAGGGGAGGGCTCGTTCACGCGCTCACTCTACCCCCCGTTCCTCCCCCAGCCCCATACCCCAATCAATCAGCGACAGCAGCGACAGCAGCAGCAGCAGCAGCAGCATCAGCAGCAGCAGCAGCAGCAGCAGCAGCAGCAGCAGTGGTGAGAACACTATCGTTAACAACAGCATCACAGACCGTGAGAATAGCCTTGACTCAGACGACAGCTCAGCAGACCTTGACCTTGACTCGTCAGCCTCTGTCAATTCTGACTGGTTAGCACCGTCTGGCGTAATAGCTGACTGTGCAGTGTCGCCCATTCATCTCGGAGGGGGACTATCACCACCCCCCACACCCCCTAGCCCTCTCCCATCACCCCCACCACCTCTCTCTCCCTCTCCCCCACCTGCCCTAGAAATTCAACCTCAGCTACTGGATCGAATTGATAACTATAATGGCGGTTATGTTCGGCTTTCATTCTCCATACCAGAACATGTTAACACCTCCCCAGGACTCTATCTGAGAACATACAGTGATTTTTTCATTAATGAGATACGCGCCCTTTTCTCTCCACAACACCCATCACTCCTAATTTACCCAGACATCACTCTAATTGTGCGGAATTTAAATGTACAACAAGACGGGGAGGAGGAGGATAATCTATTGGATCCTATAAATAACGATGGCTTTCCCATACGGTGTGAGGGGCGAAGAATAACTCTTGAGGAGGTAGACACCCTTATTGATTTTTGGGCTGACGAATTGACAGGGAAAATATCCCAGTACCTTGAAGAGAGGGAGGGGTCCAATGTCTTGGTTGAGCGGCTCACAGGGTTTTACATTAACTGTGGTCAGATTGAACACCCGATAAGATTAGGCTCGCATGTAGACTATCCTGAAGGCTTGCGTGGAAAAAAATTGGTTTTCAATCCAGAGGGAGAGGCTGATATTTGCCTTATGCAGTGTGTTGCAGCTTATAAATGTTTAGCTAAGGGGATGCACCTAGATAATATTCGCGCTAGATCTGTGAATGCTAGTTGGTGTCTCAGACACATTAATTGGCCAGCAGATGTCAATTCTGCAGTAACATTCGAGGATATTCACAAGGTAGAGAAAATGAATAAAGTCAGTATATTCATCTATTCACTAGAAAGAGATGAAAACGCTAGACGACAGCGACACTACATTACACTAGCTAGGAAGGGAAGAGGGGGATATACAGATGTCATACCATTGCTGATGTTGGAAGCTCAACACTTAGTATTAATTAAGGATTTTAACCAATATGTACGTAATATGAGCAACAATACAGATCTAATCCCAAGGCAACACAGCTTTTGTCATTGTTGTATGATATCACTCCCAGCTGATAGCATGCAGAGCCATGAAAGTACATGCAAAGTACATCAAACTCTCAAATTCTACCCACCAGAGAGGAAGATTACTTTCCGTAACTATGGACGGGGATATGGTCCTAGTCACATGTGCTTTTATGACTTTGAGTGCATGTTAGACCGCTCGAACCCTAAGGGAATGATAGAATCACGTCACAACGCAGTGGCGTATGCGTACATCATCATTGATAGACAGATGAATATTGTTGAGAAAGATACTTATTTGGGTAAAGATGCGGTCAATCACTTTGTAACCACGCTAGAAGCGTCATGGGCTAGAATCAAGAAGGGGATAGTATCTTATGAACTTCACATGTCCCAGCAACAGCAGGCAATATTTGAGACAAAAACGGCCTGTGAACTCTGTGATGAACCTTTTAACGGGGAAGATGTAATCAAAGTCCGTCATCACGACCACACAGTAAGATTCCACAATTATCAAGCAGCTTACTGTGATAGATGTAATTTGCAGTGTGTAAATTCATACAAGTTCCTGTACACTTTTTCCCACAATGCTTCCTATGATTTAGGAGTAATCCTAAACGAGATGAGAGATAGACCAGGGAGTGAAATAGATATATTAGCTAAGGATGGATTTAAATTTATGAAAGTTGATGTGAACAACTTAAGATTTTTGGATAGTTTAGCCCTTCTCAACGGCTCGCTAGGAAGAATAGCCAAGGATCATATTAATAGTGGAAAACCTACCACATTCACTTTGGCTATGTTAAAAGGTGTAAATAAAGCGGCCATCCCAAAACTGCTCAAGGGTAAACAATCATTCTGCTATGATTATTTATCCTCTATGTCTGTGTTAGATGAACCTCACCTTCCTTCTCGCGATAAGTTTTACAATACACTAAAAGACGAAGAGTTGTCAGAAAAAGATTATAAACAAGCCTTAGAAATTTTTGATTTGGCTAAATGTCGCAACATAGGGGAGTATCTGCTCCTTTACCTCAAAGTGGACACAGGTTTGCTAGCTGATGTGTTCACAGTCTGGCGAGATACCATGCTTGCTCTCTACAAATTAGACATTTCCCACTACATTTCTTTACCCTCATTTGCTTGGGATGCATTCTTGCTTAAATCGAAAGTTGAACTTGATGTTGTGTCAGACCCATTGTTATATGATTTACTTCGTCGGAATCTCCGAGGTGGGTTCACCAGTGTGACGAGACAGTACACGAATGTGGAGAACCAGCATACAGGCTTAGATCTAGGGCAAGATAGTAGCTACATCATTTACTTAGATTTTAATAGTCTTTACGGGGCGTGTATGACTGAACTGCTCCCTCGTGGTGGGATTCGGAAACTGACACACAATGAGCGTGACGTGCTGCTAGAGCAAGGCTTGGAGAATATCCCATGTGATGGGTCCAAGGGATATTGGGTGTTGTGTGATACACTGCAGGTCCGACCGGAGGTAGCTAGGTATACAGATGAACTGCCCCTTGTTCTTTCCCATACTTGCATTACCGAGGAACACATTTCACCCTACAGTAAGAATATTCTTACAGAAGAAAGTCGCGGGCTGCCTAAAAACAACACTAAATTAATTGCTTCTCACCTTCCTCAGAAAGACTACCTCGTTAGTCTGGACTTGTTACAGTTGCTCATGCGCATTGGATTAGAAGTAGCTAAAGTTCATGACATCTACGAATTCGAGCAGGAGAGCTACCTTAAAGACTTCATTGAAACCAATGTTCGTGAACGTGCCAGTACCAAATGCGCGATAAAAAAAAAAGGCTTTCAAACTCGTATCAAACTCTATATATGGAAAGAGTCTCACAGATGTATCTAAATATGGGAACAAACACTATTTGGTCACAGATCGTAGACATTTCCTGAAACATGCTCGAAACTCGTTCTTCAAGCGGAGTCTTTTGTTAAGTAAGGATCGTGTGATATGTACTATCAAGCAGAAGTCTCTCCTAGTCAACACTCCTACGTATCTGGGTTATCATATACTTCAAATTGCTAAGAGGCGACTCTATGAGTTCTGGTATGATGTTGTCAAACCTGCGTATGGGGATAAAGCGAGTCTGTTATATACAGACACAGACTCTTTCATCATTAAACTGGACTGTCAGGATGTGTTTGAAGAGTTGAATAAGTCTCCTTTCTTCGACTGTATGGATTTTAGTAATTTTAATGACACACATCCATCCTACTCTAAAGCGCGAGAAGGTGAACTAGGATTGCTCAAGTCTGAAATAGGCTCTAAGATTATTAACCAGTTAATTGCTCTCAGACCTAAAACATATTCGTTCACCACACATGATGGGGAGCACACTTGTAAGTGTAAGGGTGTACCGTACCATCTACAAGAGAAACTCTCACATGACTCGTTTCAGCACACTCTTGAAACAAACACTTCAATCAGGTATGTGTCGAGATCTATACGCAATGTGCAAGGAAAGATTTGTACATGTCGCAGTACCTGCAGAGGTTTGTCAGCGTTTGACGATAAACGCTACATTTTAAGCCCCACACAGTCCCTAGCGTATGGTCATCCTGATATTCCCAATAACAATGATGATGAGATGGATGTAGAAGTGGGAGAGGAGGAGGAGATGGAAGAAGTGTTTATGGAGGAGGAAGTAGAGCAAGCACAGAGACTCTACCCAATATTCCGTCCCTGGAGCAAACGTGATGCTACAGCTCAGAAACTATTCAACCCTCGCTAGATTTTATGTTGTACAATTGTTAGGTAGTATTAAGATGGATGCCCCATATGACTAGAACTATTTATACTAAATGAATAGGATGATTAATATTATTGTTTGTGAACTGTAAGAACTATGTTTAGTTTTAAAATAGGATGTTTAATATTATTGTTTGTGAACTGTAAGAACTCTGATTAGTTTTAAAATAGGATGTTTAATATTATTGTTTGTGAACTGTAAGAACTATGTTTAGTTTTAAAAATAGAATGTTTAATATTATTGTTTGTGAACTGTAAGAACTATGATTAGTTTTAAAAATGTTGTTGCTGTACATAAAATATGTGAATAAACACCTGTAAATGACTATGTTTGTATAAATACCACCTCAGTTCCTTAGTTTTTAGCAGTCTTAACGAAGCATTAATCATGGACAGTTCCTATGATATAATCCATGAGGAACATCTAGATATTTTCAGAGAACCATCTCGTGTTATTATTGCTGGTTATTCAAACAGCGGAAAATCCTACTTGTGCAGTAAACTTGTAAGGAAGTATCAACACAAGTTCTCCTCAATAATCATATGCGGAGGAGGTTACTCTGAATTACGATCAGATCCACAAATTAAAGGGAAGCTGATCGAGCATTCAACCATTATTGATCCTGTGGAAGAGCGAGTAGATAATGACTCGCATATCTTAGTAATCTATGATGACCTTTTTACAGAGTCTGCGAATTCAAAAATCGTATCAGACATGTTTACCAGGGGCCGACATTTCATGGTTTCCGTCATATTGATTACTCAAAATATATTTTTTCCTGGTAAATATTCGAGGAATATTAGTTTAAATGCTTCTCATTTCATATTGGTTAAATCACGAGACCTGTCACAAATTGAAACACTCGGACGACAAATATTTGGGAAAGTGGATTCAAAGAAATTTGTAGTTATATAAGCAAGTTATTAGCCAACCCTACGGCTATTTGCTAGTAGATCTGGGCTCGAACACTCCATCTACGATAACATTACGCGGTAATATTGTTCACGAACCGCCCTATGAGATAGTTTACCAATGGTGAGCAAGAAAGATGTACTGGAACGAGTATATAACGACCCCTCATCTAGCGGGGGGCTTGGAGGGGTACAGAGATTGTATAAGGCCGCCAAATTAATTAACTCTAGTATAACTCTTGCTGATGTAAAAGGACTATCTGAAAAGCTCTGACTCCTATACGTTGCATTATTTACAACCACATAAATTCCCTCGGCGTCGGGTGTTAAGCCCTAAACCACGACTATTTCAAGCTATAGACTTGGCCGAGATGAGTTTATTGGACAAACATAATGACGGAGTGAAATATTTACTCGTATGTGTAGATATTTTCTCCAGGTACGCCCAAGTAGTACCCTTACGCGCCAAGGATGGGAAAAGTACCAGTAAAGCTCTGGCTTTAATTCTAGATTCACCTCATTCTCAGGGAGTGCACAAAATTAATTCTGATCGAGGTGGAGAATTTTATAACGCCACTATGAAAAAAATGCTGGCGGCAAGGAAAGTACGGTTATATAGTGTATTTTCTCAGGAGACTAAAGCTTCAATCGCTGAGCGGTTCATACGTACTTTAAAAGGCAAACTTTACAAGTTTATGACAGCGCACAACACTTTAAAATACATGCAGGCTCTACCTGATATTGTGAAAACATATAATTTAACCTCACACAGAGGATTGAAGGGGAAGACACCCACGGAGGTGCACGCTCTATCCTCGCCCAGCAAACATGCCAAACAATTTGATTTAATGTATAAAAACCCGAGCAAATCAAAGAGAACTGTCATTCCTCGATTGAGTGTTGGTGATACAGTACGCATCACTCTATCTGATCGCATTTCCAAGTTTAAGAAAGGGTTTAAGCAGCAGAACACCCGAGAGATCTTTACAGTTACACGTATTGATCGGAGACAACACATCCCTTTATACTTTCTAAAAGATCTGAATGGGGAAGAAATTGATGGTGGCTTCTATAAACAAGAATTAACACCAACACATTTGCCTCAAACCTTTAATATTGAAAAGGTATTGAGACAACGCAGAGTCTCTGGCAAACGTCAGTATAAAGTTAGGTACGCAGGTTATGATCGATCATTCGATCAATGGATTGATGCTGCTGAGATATTACATTTATAATGAAGAAGCCCTTAGTTTATAAATACAAGGAATTGATCCAACTATTATCAAAACTTCAGTATTCCTCGAGAAAACAGTTGATTGAAAAATTGAAGAGACCACATATAAATTGTTTATCAGAAATTTTTAATAACTTTAAAAAAAAAAAAAAAATTGCCCGTGCCTGACAAGGTCGTTAAAAAGTTGAAAAAATATAAATTGCTTATTCGGTCACTAGCCTGTAAGAGACCTTCTGTGTCAACTAAGACACGGATATTAACCAGCAAACGAGGAGGCAGTATTTTATCCATTATTTTACCAATTGCAGCTAGTTTAATTACACGGTTGTTCAGTAAGTAAAGTAAAATATGAAAGCCTTTTATCTCATACCGCGTAAAATAGTGGACAACCGGAAAGCTGCACACAGCCCTGCTTACCCCACTGTGAAAGCTGTTGCTCAACATCTTACTGTCAAACCACCTCCTCCTCAGTTGCATACCAACCCTTCCATAAAACATTTAATAGATTTGAAGTTGAAAGTGCGAGATCATGAATATGCAAGATCCTTGCTAAACCATTATGATGCTACTGGAATCGTTCGTTGGGATCTGAATGGAAATGTATTGGCTCCAGTATCTGGCATACATATAATTAACGACATTATACATAAAATGACTGTGCTTAAATCTGTTTTTTTACCGGATAAACTCCCCATTGCTCAACTGTTTTTCACACTAACATGTACACCACGAGATTTATTCCGTAATACTACGGCAAGCAGTCAAGTGTATGAGGCTCCATCTGTTAAGAGAAAGGCAACTGCAAAGATTGATCCTCACAGTAAAAGGAATGCTTCCTGGATCGTATATTAACAGGTGAGTGTATATAAATGTGCATGTAATGTGTAGCTAGCTTTACTAGGCAAAAAGCAGTCTAAGGAGACAGAGCGATGGACACTCCCGTGATATACGCCTCCACCAGCGTATCAGATACGCATTTATTCCCCAATAACATCCCCGCATCGTTCCAAAATCGATTGTTTAACCAGCTAGAATTAGATCCCAGGAGGAGTTATGAAATGTGTCTACAAAAATTACTCCTCCCCACTTCCCATTACGTTATTAAGCGTGATAATCCTGAGGCATATATACGTGTAGGGGTTACGTATGAGAAAGTTGGTGAGGGGAAATACATGCATTCAAAGCATTTATTATCATCTGATGTTTTAGCCGGAACTATAAAAGAAATTAATACCACGATTAATACAGAAATAGAGGCCACATTTTCAAGTAATGCTAAACTGAGTTTTTTAGGAAAGTCATTAAAACAATTTTCAGCTAAATATGGAACGCATTTTATTAAATATGATTCTTCCTCCAATCGAAACAAGTTCACTACTGTGATTAGTGAGGAGAATATTAGCTCTGCAACGGGGCATAAAAACATCAGTAGAGTCACATTATCATTTGGAACCGCTTTTGGGAAAGTGTTGGGCGTAGTTCCAGAAATAGAATATGACATATTCGCAAAACGTCAGTATGCCTCGAGTGTAGTTAACACATGTCTATTCCCGCCAATGCCTAGAGGAGGAGTTGATATTCTGTGTGTTTATTGCGATAAAATCTCTTCTACTAGATATGGAAACCAGTCTGTAAATATTTTGGATGTAATCTCCTTAAATGGAAGTGATAACAGCAACAATAAAAAACTATATGTGCGTCTTAACACTAACATGATAGACAGCGTCAGCATCACTATTAGGGATCAAGATGGTAACCCAATACATTTTGATGAACGTGGGTGCACCATAGCAGTCTTGCATGTACGTCCTGTAGCAGGAGGTATATAACACTAACGCTTTCCCGCCACTCCTCATTTATTTTTATTTATTTATTTATTTATTTATATATACAAGAAGGTACATTGGGTTTCTGAGAGTACATAGCATTGATATTTTTACATATTTGCGAAGCCAATAACACGCATAGCGTTTCGGGCCGATATTATATATTAAATTATATATCATTATATAATTTAGATATAATATTATATAATATATTTATTTATTTATTTATTTATGCATATACAAGAATGTACATAAGGAATGTGAGGATACAAATATGGTAATTACAGTCTTGTAAAGCCACTAGCACGCGCAGCGTTTCGGGCAGGTCCTTAATCTAAGAAAATTTTAAGGAGGTAAAACTTGCAAAATTTATAGACAAAAAAAATGATAACAGTTACATGAAATGAAAAAAAGAAGATGAGAGAAAATTGTAGGTACAGTATATTAAAGCACATAGGTAGCTAAGATTGATTGCAATGACAGCTTGAATGGTAGTTGACAAAAATTGGTAGTCACAATACAGCATATGGCTAGCACATAAAAGAAGACAGCAATGAACACAATGATAAGGTTGTTTGATATTACATAAAAATTAGGAGATTGGGTAACACTAGGTACAGAGCAAATTTAAAGCTCAGTGTAGGAAACTAAGAAGATGAAGTTAGGTACTTTTTGGTTTTGCTTTTAAATAAGGCAAAAGTTTTACAGTTTTTCAATTCACTAGGGAGTGAGTTCCATAGACTAGGTCCCTTAATTTGCATAGAGTGTTTACACAGATTAAGTTTGACCCTGGGCATATCAAAGAGATATTTATTTCTGGTGTGGTGATAATGGGTCCTATTACATCTGTCCAGGGAGAGTTTCAGAGCATGATTTGCATTTAAGAACAGGGTTTTGTAAATGTAGTTGACACAAGAGAATGTGTGGAGGGAGTTAATATTTAGCAAGTTTAGGGATTTAAATAAGGGAGCAGAGTGTTGTCTGAAAGCAGAGTTAGTTATTATACTGATAGCAGATTTTTGCTGTGTGATGATGGGCTTAAGGTGGTTTACAGTGGTAGACCCCCATGCACAGATACCATAATTAAGATAGGGGTAGATTAGTGCATAATATAGTGAGAGGAGAGCAGAGTTAGGAACATAATATCTGATTTTGGAGAGTATACCAACTGTCTTAGAGACTTTCTTAGTTATGTGTTGAATGTGGGTGCTGAAGTTGAGTCTCTTGTCTAGGAATAGGCCAAGAAACTTGCCATCATTTTTATTACTGATGTTAATGTTGTCTATCTGTAGCTGGATTGCATTTGATGATTTGCTTCCAAATAAGATGTAGTAAGTCTTTTCGATGTTTAATGTTAGTTTGTTCGTTGACATCCATAAGTGGACTTTTTTTAATTCATTATTCACAACATTATTTAGTGTATGTGGGTTGAGGTTTGAATAGATAAGAGTAGTATCGTCAGCAAACAATATAGGTTTGAGAATATTAGAGACATTAGGCAGATCGTTTATATATATAAGAAATAGAAGAGGTCCTAAGATGCTGCCCTGTGGCACTCCAACGGTAATTGGTAGAGTGGAAGAAGTTGTATCATTGATGGTTACATATTGGTGTCTGTCACTAAGATAGGATCGGATGTAGTCAAGGGCAAGGCCTCGGATTCCATAATGCTGGAGTTTAAGTAAGAGGTAGTTGTGATTAACAGTATCAAAGGCTTTTCTTAGGTCAATGAAGAGTCCAATCGGAAACTCATTTTTGTCAAGGGCTGAGTAGATAACGTCAAGGAGACTAATGATTTCATCGTTGGTGCTCTTTTGGGACCGGAAGCCAAACTGGCAGGGGCTGAGTATGTCGAATTTTACGAGGTAGGAATAGAGCTGTTTGTAAATAATTTTTTCAAATATTTTTGATAGAATGGGTAGATTTGATATTGGTCTATAATTGTTTATGTCCGCCGGATTGCCTCCTTTATGGACTGGCGTTACTCTTGCTTTTTTGAGGATATCAGGGAAGGTGTGACACTATAGATTTGTTGAACAGTAGTGCTATGCTCATTCGTCTGAAACAAGCGGAGAAATGCGTGTCCACTTTATTCCCCCTCTGTTGAGGAATTATACATTCTGTTAACCCCTCCTAGAGGTGGGGGGAATGATGATATACGGATTTTCAACAGCAGTAGACGTTATACGCGTGGAGGAGGAATATTTTCCTTTTTAAGCGGGATGGCGCGTCGAGCAGCGCCCTTTATCATGAGGACTCTGGCCCCGGCTGCGCTTAGCTTGGGGCAGAACGTACTAGACGACATTAATAATGACAAACAAACTTTCAAACAATCTCTTAAGAAACGCGGAATTGAAACATTGAAAGGTGTGGGGAAGCAAATGATAGGCGGAAGAGAGCAGAAAAAGAATAAACAAACAAAAAAATTAGTAAACATCAAACGTTTTACTAAAGCGAAATATAAAGATGTGCTGTCATAACTTCTTCTCACTCGGCTGTGTTGTCTAAAGCGCGAACATGGCCGGATATAACGCTCTGGGCCTCCAGGTGCCATTAGAACACTATACAGCTGCTGTTAGTGAAGCCTTTCCTAAAGTATTTTCCCCTCGATTGGTAGAATCAAGAATTGCAAGCAGACAAACGGTGGATGTATTACCTGTGAATTCTGGGGTCAATAATAAGTTTACAGACACCTATCTGGAATTCATCATCAAGGGAGTGAATGGTCAACTGGTGGATTTATCATCTATAGCTTTGGAGTTGTCTATTGATCTAACCGAAGAAGATGGAATAACGCCTTTAGGAGACGCTAAAAACGTTTCGTTGGTGAATGGATTATCGCAAACTCTATTCAAATCCGCTATTGTGTATTTAAACGAAACAGTAGTTGAAACCAGCTCATTATTCTCATTCTGGTCATACGTAAAGTTATTATCTATGATTTCTGGGTGTAAGGCTAACCGCTATGATAAACTGTCACAGTTTTTTAACCGAGTCGATCCTGGTAAAATTGAAGCTGGTTATTTCACTAACGCCTCGGCTGGTGAGAAGCAACGGATGACTGATATGAAAACGAGTGGCGTGAATACTTGTTTTAAACTAATGCTGGATGTCACATCAGTTAGTGAATACGTTTTGGATAATGTGGACATCAGGGTGCGGCTCGAACCTCAACCTGATAAGTGGCTTATACTCAGCGATAATGAACACGCTAATTTTAAATACAATATCAAGTCAACACGTCTATGGGTGGATCGGGTATTGCCATACCCTGAAGGATTAGTAGCTGTTAATAAAGCCATGGTGCAGAACAACTCTCCTATTACGTATACTTTTAATAAAACTTTATACAAAACGTATATATTGGGCACAGGTCAGCGCTCGATAACAATGGACCAGCCGTGGGGGACTTATACCAGAACATTTATATATGATCATCCTTGATATGGAGGCAGTGTCTGGTGCATATAATCGCAACCCGCTTTATTTGGAAAACTGTGAGCTTAGTAAAGTATTAATATCGCAGAATAGTACTAATATTGTCAATATTGGGTGCGACTTCCCTCATAACTGCGCCAAGTTGTATTACACAGCATTACAAGCCTTAGGCTTCGATAAAGACAATATATTATCTTATGACACATATGTGAATGGTGGAACCATACTAGCCTTTAATTTACAACCTGAGGATATAGATGACACCATCCCGATTGAAAAAAGTGGTAATCTGCGGATCGCTTTGGAATTTAAACGCGGTGTGGCTAGAAATAAAGTCATTCTAGTTTACGGGTCTACAACAGGTGTGATCAGCATTAACGCAGATCGTCGCGTTATTTGCGATACGCGAGGATAAAATACTAATATGAATTGTTTGGAAATAAATGAGGCTATCAGAAGTAATTTAGGTGATAAGGTAGACTATCTAGGATGTTTCCTAGCTGATGACGTAAGGAAAATACTGACAAAAATACATAAAAAAAGACCTGTGGTGTTCATAATCAACACTCTGGAGTCTGGTTCTCGAAATAAAATGGGGCATTGGATAACATTCTATGTAAATAAGGATGAAGGTATAAGCGAGATAGTTATACTAGACAGCTATGCCAATCCTGCAATAGGATCTTATTCAAGATATTTCGAAGAGTTTGTCTTACTTCCAAGACTATACCCTATATATTATGAAGAAAAGGATTCAATCCTTGAATAGTTACTTCTGTGGGAATTACGCCGTTTATTTTGCATATAATTTTTCCAGGCTAGGCTTAGAGGCCGCCCTGCTTCACTTTGATGAAGCATTTAAATATGGTCAATTTCGCAAGAATGATGAAAAAGTGTTGAAATTCAATTATGCTCAGATGAAAATGCCTGTGTGTAAGCAAACATTCTGCTTAAACGGTACTGATGCTGAGTGTGAAACGCTGTGTGACGAAGTTGGCTAGGATGATAGTGCGGTGAGTAATACTTTATGTTAGGATTGAATGATAAATATAATTACGTCTGTATTTATGTTTACAACATTGACAACAACAAAAAAACTTATAACCTTTTTCCCCTTTCTACAGATTGACTGATTGACTAGCGTGCCGGGAAGGTTCGATGGAGTGGATGAATGACTCCCAATCTGTCTGTCTACTACCTAAACCCTTTCTACAGATTTGGCTGGTTGACTAGCGCGGTGGGAAGGTTCGATGGACTGAATGAAACCCTTTCCTCATCTGTCTGCTAGCTAAACCACCAAGAAGAAGTCATATTATTATTATTATTATTATTATTATTATCGTTGTAAATCGCTTAAGTGTTTAATAAAAGAAATAAATTTATATATTATGAGTTTACTTTTCCCTCGTTTATTGCTCTTAAAAAAAAAAATGCTATTTTGGCAAAGAATGATGATGATGTTGTTGCCATGTTGGTCACGTTACGATATAGCTTACACATATTAACAGAAATAATACTAAAGGCTTTGCACAGAACAATGGTTGATGGTATGGGGAGAGGAGGGGATGAGGGGTGGGAGTGATTGATGGTTGGCAGGTGAGGCCCTGCTGGCGAGAGTATGAACCTCGCTCCTCCTTAACGAATCGCAGTGGAGGGAGAGCCATGCTGTGGTGAACATCTCTAAGACTACTCTGAAGACATCGAAAAACCATTAAAGCAAATGGACCACATCTGCAAGAGGCTGCTCTCTCTTACCCCCCTCAACACTTACGGCTTCCTGTAGGGGGAAGCTAATGGACGTCAATGTTATCCTCTCAGGTATGGGGGCTCTCCTCTCCCCTCCCCCACCCCAAACATCATATCCGCCTATGTGGGGATCCCTCACACTCAGCCTCTATATAGCTCACTTACTATCATCAAAACTATTATCTACACACAGGATTAAGTCTACGGCAAACACACATACATATTTAACTACTCTTTCCACATATTCCACTTTTATCCTTGTATTTCTTACTCTACCACATAGTCCACATACTCTCCTACACCCCCAACAACATGACCTCCCATCTTTCCTGACCACATACCCAAACACTGGACGCTCACACGCGCCAAACTTCCGGGAAAATTCCCCCCAAATCCTTTGTGACTAGACACCTGCGCGCCACATGCCCAGCTGGCTCTCAAGAGAGCCACCTGGGCAGATGGCGCGCGTCGCTCTA
This sequence comes from Procambarus clarkii, assembly GCF_040958095.1. NCBI lineage: Eukaryota > Metazoa > Arthropoda > Malacostraca > Decapoda > Cambaridae > Procambarus > Procambarus clarkii. The sequence goes on from NC_091161.1 coordinate 43,176,141, forward strand.
GTCGCACTTTACACTACTTGCATATATCCGCAGTGCTGGCCCTTGGGACCTCTGCTGCTGGGAACTATTTGAGGATGACCCTGCTGACCCGTGAATAACAACAGAATTATGCTGAAATGTTTGAGCCCTATCAATGACTTTTTCCATGGACGAAATATTATATCGTTGGAAATATACTCTGCTAAACGCTTATCTAACAAACCCTAGCCAAATCGCATGATTGCCATCTGCTCTTCCTCTCCCCGTTCCAGATGTTTGTAGGCTCGATGGGCCAAGTGCTGGACTCTATCAGCCCATTCTAAGATTTCCTCACCATTCTCCTGGTGGGCCTGAGAAAATTTCATTATTGCCACGTCTAAAACCTCCCTATCTCCAAATCTCTTTACAAGTTTGTGCATCATGCGAGTATAATCAATTGATGGTTCCCGGTCTAGTATCCGGTTGTAAAAATCACTAGCTTTTCCCTTAAGACACCAACCCAAGTTTGTTAGAGAAGTCGTGCCACTGCAATCTTTTTCCGCTGCATACGATGTGAAACGGCGATAGAATGGAGTCCAATCAGATTTACCATCATAATCGAGTTCTCGAGGTGGAGGACGGAATGAATTATCCCGTCGACCATGACGATTCCACTGTCGAGGATACGTGGAGTCATCTGAATCAGAATCCTGAGAGCTAGCTGACACCCTCCGATCTGGATGACGAGTGGAATGAGACGGATCCTTAGTGGAAATATGCCCCTGTCTCTGAAAACCAGAACTATGCAAACCATGGATATTACGAGGAGGAGACCTACGTCTAGTGCTACTGCGTGTAGCTGCGCCTCCAGAGACGGCGGAGGCATTCCCATCGGATGATGGCGAGCCTGAACGTCTTCTAGTGTTTGGTTCTGCCAATGTGATGGAGCCTGAGCCATGAGGTGGTGGTTCCGTGTCAAAAGATATGGCATTCAATAGAGGAGTTGTAATCTTAAGGTGAGATATATGATGGATGTTGTCTGCCGTGATAGTGCGTGTGTGTCTGAACTTAACAGTTCTGTTGGCCAGTGTGTACGACACCCCAGGTAATGTTATTAGATCAGTTATAGACGCCAAGTTAATGCGTATGCGAGGCATCTTGCGGTAATGAAAAGCCACAGCTTAGAACTAGTCTTTTTGCAAAATGTACGTTCACAGCCAAAGTAAACCAGCAATGAATAAGAATAAGACACGTCAGGGAATAGGCCTTAAAACTAGGAATGGTCAAGAATAGTATCCTGCTCCAAGCCTGTAACCAATGGAAGCAAGTGCCGCTTAGGAATTATCCAGTATGTTTGAAGAAACTATTCACTGTACGATTATCCAAGAAATTGGAGAAAAACAGGGTGGCCCCAATAATTAGGATGACCTGACCCCAATGTTACACCCTCCCAAAAATTTTCAAAAGATGGAATGCACTTGGTATGGTCTTGAACACTCACTAGGACTGGATAATCATAAGTGCTTACACTGAACTTGATCATGTATGAAATCTAGGATTATCTTAAGTCTAGAATCATGTACTTAAATCTAGAAACATGCACTTAAAACTAGAATCATGCACTTAAATCTAGAATGTAAACATACATTGCACTCTTACAAGTATATGTTAGGTAAGAACCTTTTCACTTATTACTAGGTATTTTCACTGGTGACTCGTAGGATGATCATATGTAGCAATGTTCTCTTACAAAGTGGACATTAGCAACCTCCATGATCCAATATTCCAAATTTCACATATGTGATCATAACATTCACTTAACCAATGTCTCAAGTAAATTTATCTAATGTTACTGAAAAGTAAGTTTATTCACTAATATCTATATTCAGCAATGAGTATACAGTTCAAAGTTCATGCACCTGTTAAAGAACAACACATCCATTTCAGAGGAATGGGAACGTTCAGGGTAGAAGTATGGTTTCTTTTTCTCAGGATTTTAGTACACCAGCACAAATTTTCTTGACACATATGTCTCCTTGGAGTCATATATATAAGGAAAGTTCGTGAAGGCAAAGTAGGAGACAGTCCAGTAAGATGCAACAAACACCTATGTATAGCTGACGCCTCTGAGTCCTCCACGACCATGAGTAAACAATAACACTGAGCCCGGATACGCTCGTGAACGAAGGATGAATCCGTGAGGGATCAACTTCCTCCTCACTCCTATTATAAGTACAAAAATACTGAATGCTGCTGATTCTGATGTAAAATATCTAGAAAAATAGTAAATGCAAAGAAAATTGACGGTACAACCTTAGTAGGAAGTGGGAACGCCAACTAGTAAAGCGAACGCCAACTTGTAGAGCAGACGCCAACAGGTGGGTCGGGCTGGCAGCATGTAGGAACAAGTATGGCGGCGGCGCAGCGTGGCGATGGCGTCGTCTTGAGAATAATTTTATACACCAAAATTCACCAAAAATAGAGAAAATTGCCAAAAATGGGGAAAATTGATGCAGCAAAGAGGGCAAAAAATCTGGGAAATGAATCTAACGTCGAAAATCTTGCTGGATGCATGGGGGATGTAGAACACTCTTGAATCAGGAACAGAGGTACGACGAAGTATAGAAAATCACAGGGAAATGCAAGAAATGGGGGAATAAAGCATAAACACTGGAATCAGGAAACACAAAATCAGAGACAACGCAGCTGAAAATCACAAATCAAGTCCTAGCAAACTGGAGAACATCTATGGTGCAACCGACGACAGTAAATTTCACTGTAATGTTGAACAGTCTCAATCACTTGCAGCAGGATAATGATGTGTACAGCGTGGCGAGATCCTCTTGATCACCGTGTAGGCCGATTACTCACTGCGCCAGTGTGGAGGCGGTCGCCTAGGGGCTATGGCTGACCAACCACGTGGTAATCAACATACAATAGAATGTGGAGAAAACGGGGGAAACAGCGGCTCACCTCGGGCTGAAGTCTTCTCCCAGGGTTGCTGAAGCAATACGACGGCTTCTAGGGGCGAGGATGGGCGAGGTCCAATGGTAGCTGGCCAATATGGGGTGCTGGATAACCAGAGTCCAGGGGGCGTTACTAACAGGTCCTTTCTGTCAGGTGCGGTTCTCGTCTGCCCTCCCTCTCGCCTCCAGGCATGTGTGCAGGTGATGCGCAGACGCACGGCGTCGGACTGCCGCCCACCAATCAAGAGCACCTAGCATGAGATATTCCCTTTGGCGGGCACTTTGAATGTGGTTCCCTCCACACTTCCATTCTACTCTGGATTAAAGTAGATTTTGCTAATATATTCTTAGACGTGTGTTGTTACTAGATATATTTTTTCCTCACATTATCACAAACCACCCGAGACCTAGCCTGTAATTCGTCATATTGTGGAAAGTAATAATTTGGGTCATAAACCTAACAGACATGTTTCTAACCTGCAGTAGCCTTTGTTGAATATTGAAACTTCATTGATATGAAAGGGTTGATTTTGGGTATATGCCTAATGACCTACACCTAACCTGCTTGGATCTTTGGTGAATATTGTATCAATATTTTTAGAAAAGTGATGTTTTATGGATATTAAAGTGTGCGGAAGGTGTAGGCTACTGTTATTTTTTCCTGACAGCACTTGTGTGTCGCTTACCTCCGGAGACTTGGCATCTTCACAGCGGAACTTTATGCTATTCTCTCTGCTCTTCGTCTCCTGCTTTCTCGTTGTCAATCTTCCTTTGTAGTTGTTGTTGACTCTCGAAGTGCCCTCATGGCTCTCAGGTCCTTTAACCCTTAAGTTGCGCAACACATCATATGATGGGTTGAGTGACTTGCTATAAATTGTGTATCCCATCTTATGATGTATTGGAGTACTATGCAAGATTTAAACGGCCTGCGGATACACGGGGTTCACCTCACCTCCATCAGGACTCTTGTAAACAGACGCCATTTTTTTTTTTTTAAATCGTGGGCCAAATTCCCGGGTGTGAGGGCCTCAGTATTGAGTGAGCCACCAAGCCTGACGCATGCATCATGAGCTCGCAGCACTGCTGTTCAGCTTGTGACCACAGCATCGCCTAAAAGTGACATAATATACATGTTCATGCTATTATTTAGCTTTGATATTATTACAGAAGACCCCTGACTGTAAAAATTACCAGGATTCTGATAATAGCAGGATTGTTGTGATAATTAGCGCTATAGTGGGAGGAGTAATCTTGGTGGGGAGGGAGGTAGCATGGTCTGCTGACTGTGTGACCACGATTTACTGTCTGGACTCACTAGACTCACGATTTTTTTATTATTTTTCCCATAAACAGAGAACACAAATTAACAGATTAAGAAGAAAAAAATTTTTTTTATTTTTTTTTGGTATGCACCTGTGGGTGACAAATGCTAAATAGCCCTGAGCAACACAAGGGTTAATCCGATTCATCCAATGGCTGTCAAAATCCAACATTGCCTATTTCTTGTTGACAGTAAATTTGTCGGTTGAGTTTTGTTGGGTTCCCAGCCATATTGGTGTGTCTTGAAATGAGCGTGCGAACACTGCCGCCAGGGAAGCTGTCCGCTCTTGTCCCATCTTTTATAAAGGTATTCCTTATTCAGATTTTTACCTGGTTATCCATTCCTCCATCCATACCCGTTGGCAGGCTTGTTGGTCTTCTGTTAATGGAAAAAAACTGCGTACTCTTAAGAATTCTGTGTCCTCATGGCCGTCGTCCTACCACCGTAACCGGCGATGGGAAACGGCTCTGGCGAGGTTGCGTATTGAACATACTCATGGTCACTTGGAGCGCCGCCCTGCTCCTTATTGTCCAAATTGCATTGTCCCTCTTAAGGTTGTGCATATCCTTGTTGAATGTCCTGACTTCCGGGACGAGCGTGTCTTGTTTTCTGTCTGTCCCCCACGGTTGCTTGTCCCTCGATTGTATTCTTGGTGACTCGGATACTTTTGATATCGTTCGCCTTGTGCTTTTCTGTTCTCGTATTGGCATCCTTAGTGATATTTAGCACCCTCTGATTATCCTAGACATTTAATGGTGCTACATAGCCTTCCCGGTTTGGTGCCTTCTTCTGATAATTACTTACTTATGGATATAAAGCTAACTGCCCCCTTCGCCTAACAAGCTTGTATATATGTTCAATATTGTACCTATATTGTTGGGTAAGTGTTTTTGATTTTACACATCAACCAGCCACCATGCCCCTAATCTACCTTTACCTAACTTTAAATGTACACCCTGCCCCAACCCTCCCATTACCCAGCTTCGAATGTGTCGTATTTGTTGGAGGAAAATGTTTATGCATTTACCTAACCGACCTGGACCTAACCTTTGATACCAGGATCTTGGTATAATGTTCCTTCTTATTCTTAACCATGTTTTTTTCACATAAATGCAACCAACCCATCCCCCCCCTAACCTAATTGCGTAACTCTGGAAAGTGAAAGTTGCTGAATTTAAATCAAAACTTTATTTCAATTTTAAATGAAAATGGCTTCAACTGGTCCAAGTTTCAGCACGCAACCTAAATAGAAAGGAGGGGAGAAAAAATATTTCAAGGAATTTTACTCATCAATAATTCAGTACAAGTTTAAAATGAAATAATTTTTTGACACTCATCTGTCATATTAGCATATAATAGTTTCTCAAAGGGGGGTTATCCAAAATGTTTAGTTTTACTAATACAAATAGTCAAAGTTCCCCCAAAATTTATGCCAATGTTTCATGTTTGCAAATATTTATATAATCAATAAATGAATATAGGAATAGCGTTCTTTAGAGATTGTAGAGAAGTAAAGTCTACATATAAGGTGTAAGGTTCATGTAAATTAAATAAAAAATGAAAGAGGACTAGCAAATTTGTTTGAAATAAATGTTGACATATTGTCACCTGTGGTTGAGGTTGACATCAACCAATTTCCTCCCAAATTGGTACCCTTACAAATAGGCTTACGTTTTGTAAGGTGTATAAGTTACACACAAATTGCCCGATAAAAAGAGAAACAAATTAGAGAAAATAAAATATATTAAAAAAAAATTGGCATAAAACTAATAATTAAAATACTTTATTATATGCTATTGTGATAGCTTAGCAGATTAGCAGAGACATGATAACAGTTGACACTTGTTTGATGATAATTTTTGACCATTTTGGAAAATTTTTGACAATTCAATATTCTTCCTTCCTTCCTGTTTAGGCTACGATGCTGGACCAGTTGAAGCCAATTTCATATTCAACTAGTGAAAAAAGTTTAATTGAAATCGAACCAGTTTTCAATTATTGCATATTTAGGGGTTGTGCCACCATAGGGAAGCTTAATTTTAAGAAGCGACTTCATTCATTTTTTACACACAACACATTGGTTGTACAATGGTTTAAGAGGCGAGAACACACAGTTTCACTTCAAGATAAGGAAACACATGCTAAATTTGGTATATGAGGCACACGTTATTAAAACTTGTTTTATTTCATGTTATATAAATAGTTTATATTTCATTGTTTAATATAAACAATAAAATTACAACTTGGAATATCTGATTTTGAATTTTTAGGGTTTTTAATATATTTAGACATAAATTCGAGTACTTCTCGGGAACTGAGCGAGCGGCCTCGAACGCCTGTAGCGTCTAAATGTAACACCAGCTGCATTGACATTTCACATGTAAGGTGTTCGTTATTGTCGTAAAATTGACGAACATTATTTATTAGTGTTTGAGTTTGTCAGCCCGGGGTACTACATCCTTGAGCTTCACTATATCCCAATTCTCCATCACTTAAGATGTCTGGGATATCAACTGTGATGTCATTGATTGGACGTTTGTGTCTAGCTGTTAAACATTTTGCCTCCTTACCTTGAGGTTACCTTGAGGTGCTTCCGGGGCTTAGCGTCCCCGCGGCCCGGTCGTCGACCAGGCCTCCTGGTTGCCGGACTGATCAACTAGGCTGTTGGACGCGGCTGCTCGCAGCCTGACGTACGAGTCACAGCCTGGTTGATCAGGTATCCTTTGGAGGTGCTTATCCAGTTCTCTCTTGAACACTGTGAGGGGTCGGCCAGTTATGCCCCTTATGTGTAGTGGAAGCGTGTTGAACAGTCTCGGACCTCTGATGTTGATAGAGTTCTCTCTCAGAGTACCTGTTGCACCTCTGTTGTTCAACGGGGGTATTCTGCACATCCTGTCATGTCTTCTGGTCTCATGTGATGTTATTTCTGTGTGCAGGTTTGGGACCAGCCCCTCTAATATTTTCCACGTGTAAATTATTATGTACCTCTCCCGCCTGCGCTCAAGGGAGTACAGTTTTAGGCTCTTTAGTCGGTCCCAATAGTTTAGATGTTTTACTGAGTGGATTCTAGCAGTAAAGGATCTCTGCACGCTCTCCAGGTCAGTAATTTCTCCAGCTTTGAAAGGTGCTGTCATTGTGCAGCAGTACTCCACTCTAGAGAGCACAAGCGTTTTGAAAAGTATCATCATCGGTATAGCATCTCTAGTGTGAAAAGTTCTTGTTATCCAACCTGTCATTTTTCTTGCAGTTGTGACGGCTACTTTATTGTGTTCTTTAAAGGTAAGGTCTTCCGACATGAGTACACCCAGATCCTTTACATGGCCTTTTCGTTCTATGTTATGATTTGCCTGAGTTTTGTATGTGGTTTCCGTTTTTATATTTTCATTTTTTCCATAGCGCATGAGCTGGAACTTATCTTCGTTAAACACCATATTATTTTCTGTAGCCCATAGAAAGACCTGATCTACATCTGACTGGAGGTTCGCCGTGTCCTCTATGTTGCTTACTCTCATGAAGATCCTAGTGTCATCTGCAAAGGATGATACAGTGCTATAGGTTGTGTTCTTGTCTATGTCCGAAATGAGGATGAGAAAAAGTACTGGAGCAAGCACAGTACCCTGGGGGACTGAGCTCTTCACGGTTGATGGGCTGGATTTTATTATGTTGACTATTACACATTGGGTTCTGTTGGTCAGGAAATTGTAGATCCATCTGCCTATTTTTCCGGTAATTCCTTTTGAACGCATTTTATGTGCAATAACACCATGGTCACATTTATCAAAAGCTTTTGCGAAATCTGTGTAAATTACATCCGCGTTATGTTAGTCTTCCATAGCATCTAATGCCATATCATAGTGGTCCAGCAACTGCGACAGGCAAGAGCGCCCTGTTCTGAAACCATGTTGTCCGGGGTTATGGAGTTGCTGTGATTCCATGTATTTTGTGATTTTACTTCTTAGCACTCTCTCAAAAATTTTTATGATGTGCGATGTTAGCGCTATCGGTCTGTAATTTTTTGCCTCTGCCTTATTTCCTCCTTTATGAAGTGGTGCTATCTCTGCTGTTTTTAGTATATCAGGAATAACGCCAGTATCTAGGCTTTGTCTCCACAGAATGTGGAGGGCCTGCGATAGTGGTTTTTTACAGTTCTTTATGAATATGGAGTTCCAAGAATCCGGGCCTGGTGCAGAGTGCATAGGCATACTGTTTATGGCTTCTTCAAAATCCAGTGGGGATAGGGTGACGTCTGATATATGATTTGATGTTGGTATCGTATCCATGAAAAATTCATTTGGGTTATCAATCTTTAGTGTGTTTAATGGCTCGCTGAAAACAGAGTCGTACTGCGTCCTCAGTAGCTCGCTCATTTCTTTGTTGTCATCGGTGAAAGTTCCATCTCCCTTTCGCAGGGGCCCGATACTAGATGTAGTTTTTGATCTTGATTTTCCATAGGAGAAAAAATATTTCGGATTTCTTTCTATTTCACTGATGGCCTTTTGCTCTCTTTGCCTCTCCTGGGTTCTGTATGATTCTTGTAGCTTCCGTTCAATTGTTTCTATTTCTCTACCTAACCTTCTTCGCCGTTCTTGAGATAGGGTGCGACTCTCAAGTTGTTCCGCGATTCGTTTTCTTCGCCTATATAGGGAACGACGTTCCAGTTCTAATCTGCATCTCTTCCTCTTTTTTCTTAGAGGTATGCGGTTTGAACATATTTCTAGTGCTACTGAGCTTATTTTTTCCAGGCACTGGTTCAGGTTTGCATTTCCTAGCTGTTCTTCCCAGTTTATTTCTGTGAAGTCCTGGTTTATTCGCTCCCAGTTTATCTGTTTATTATTGAAGTTGAATTTGCTGAAATCTCCTCCACCGGGAATCTGGACTGGTTTTGAAGGTCTACTCCCCATGGTTGTCATAACTTCAATTAAGTTGTGATCTGAGTAACAGGTATTTGTAATCATTATGTTCCTGATCAATTCATCATTATTAGTGAAAATGAGGTCCAGCGTGTTTTCCTTCCTAGTTGGTTCTACTATTTGCTGGTTTAAGGCAAACCTGTCGCACATCCGTAGCAGGTCATTTGCATGTGCCTGTTCATTTAGGCTACTTCCTGGTATTCTTTCTGATATTACTGTATTAGCCAGGTGCTTCCATTTCAGGTGCCGTAGGTTGAAGTCCCCAAGCAGGATGATGTTCGGAGCTGGATTTGTGAGGTTTTCCAAGCAGTGTTCTATTTTCATTAGTTGGTCTTTAAACTGCTGAGGGTTTGCCTCCGGTGACTTATATACAAGGACAATAACTACATTTAGAATCTCTATTTTGATTATCAGCACTTCCACCATATCATTTGAGGTGTTTAGCAGCTCAGTACAGATGAGTGTGTCTTTGATGTAGAGGCTGACCCCACTCTGAAGCCGGTGTTTCCTACCACATCTGAAAAGATTGTACTCTGAGATCCATATTTCACCATCATGGTAGTCCTTTGTGTGGGTTTCTGTTAGGGCTGCAAACACTGCATTTGCCTCATGAAGGAGACCATCTATAAATTGAACTTTGTTGGTTTTGCGTGTTTTTATACCCTGGATGTTGGCAAATATAAATGATGTTATCGTGTTAGTGGAAGTGCTGGAAGCCTTACTTGGTGTTAATATCTGAGGCTCTGATAAGGAGGCCACTGTGTTTGCGTCCAGGGTGTGTCGTTTTGGAAGTGATTCGTCCAGTTTTGGTAGTAGGACGGGTGTTGTCTGGTGTAGTACCTGTGTGCTTGTTGGTAATTTGAATTCCAGTCTTGTGGGTATCTCCGTTCCCCTCTGTAATCCTGTAGTGGTTCCATCTGACTGTTTTCCTCTCTTATATTTACTACTCTGTTTCTGCCTTCCTCTAAAAAATTTCCAGTAGTGTCATATTGATCTTCCCGTCTATAACGCTCTGTACCTCTCACATGGAATTCCGGACACTGAAGATTGTAGCATTTTTTGTCCCTAATTGAAAATTGACATAATTTAGGGTGGAAGTATCTACACCCTGTTCCAAAATGGCATGTACCCCTCGCCAACATGTTCCTGCACTTTCGAGGATGCAGAAAATGGCATTTTGCTCCTAATTTTCCATATTTGCATATTCCTTTAGCGTAGAATTTGCAAATGTGTTCCGGTTTTGCGTTTTTCAAGGTATTTATATCTGTGACTGTCTTGTCTACCTCTCTATTGGAGCCATCTCCGTTTTTCGTCCCAATTCCTTCATCTATGCACTCTGTCTCACTGTTGCTCTCATTGTTTATATTATCTGGCTCTGTAATATTGCTGTTATTTTGTACCACAATACCCTCTTCCTCCACATTACTGCTGCAGTTCTCTAAACTATCTGTTCCTGAGTTTTGGTCGTTATCCAATGTTGACTTTTCCCAGTCCGCATATATCACTGATAACTTGTCTGTGAATGATAATCTCTGTGACTCGGGAATGTTTTTCATCAGTTTAGTTATGTTCTCTAACATTAATCTGTTATCTTTGCAAACCCAGTAAATTCCTTGCCTTTTATGCATCCTGGAGCTAATTCTGTACAGCCCAGGTGGAATCTTATGTTACAGATGCAGCACGTTACGCCTGCATTTCGTTTTCCCAGTACTCCCGAACACTCGCCACACCTCTCCATTGTCTGGTGTATTGTGTTGTATTTGAGAGTCACTGTATGGATCACTTGTTGATGTCAGTCCTTTTAACTCTTTATAAAATTATATGTATATATATTTATATGTTTAATATTTATAATATTATATGTATACCGTATATTAGTAATATTATGTATGTTATTTTGTTCAGACTTTATGGCAGGTACTTAGCGTAGGGTAGCGAAGCTGGTCCCCGGTGAATACAGGTGACCTCTTGTTGTCCCAGGTTGATGTCACCAGTTTCCAGTTACCTGATTTATAACTACTGATGCCGCCTCTTGCCACTATTCTATATTTCTAGTATTCTATATTTATAATATTCTATGCACGATTTTCCTTCACTTCCAACTTATATGTTGTTGTGATACCCGTTCCACTTCACTGTTCCACGAGTCACCGTTCACTATTTTTTCCCTTATACACGCATGTACACAAAGCCTCGTTCACTGGCTCACACGTGTCTCCCGTTTATTATCTATTTAGCACAAAGTTCTATTGTTAATGACTATTTTCAATTTTCCAGCGGGTCACTATGCACTTTGTTATGTCTGTAATCAGTAATCCACGGCAGTAGTCCTAAAAATCCCGGTTAATGACACGATTTTAACGGAGCGCGCACGGTACGTCTTCCCCCTCCCTCGTCCTCGACTCGACACTCGATGAAGGTATCAGGAGATTGATTGATAAAGATTAAGCCACCCAAGAGGTGGCACGGGCATGAATAGCCCTTAATTGTAGGGTATCAGGAGAGTAGCGTTCCTCTATTATATCCGGCGGTATGTCAAAAGTCATGTCATGGGTTAAACTTGACGTGTTTATCTGACGAACATTTTGCTTTAAGCATGTTGAGTATCTGGAAGGGGGGTCGGCAGCCTTCACGACCTCTGTTGGTACATCTAGGAAATTGGACAGCGCGGCCAGAAATTTTAAGAGTTTGAAGTTCTAAAGGCTAACTGGGATTTTGTTTAATTATACTGTGCTCTTTTTCCTTGGGCATAAACGAATTCCAGTTAACACTTTCTTCGGGATCCAGAGGCTCATATTTTCCATAGATGTAAGCCTTCATAACTGCAGTCGCCATCAAAACAAAAATGCAGTATAATCTCCACATTTTTCCATAAGTAAAATGATGCATTTGAACTCTGATTTACTGATCAAGCTTGCACTGCTCTAAATAACAGCGTGACTTGCGTAAATGTCCAAAGGTAAAAAATTGTCATATGGGTGTTGACCAGACCACACACTAGAAGGTGAAGGGACGACGACGTTTCGGTCCGTCCTGGACCATTCTCAAGTCGATTGTGAAGAAGTTGTTGCTGTTGTTTTTCAGATTTAGCTACTCAGAACGAAGTGTCCATGTAGCACGGACTATGGTGAGCCCGTAATTGAGTTAGGTTATTCGCGATAACCTTGTTTCTGTGATATTTGTGTCTAAGTTTAAAATGGAGAAGGGGATTCCTCCTTTTTCCCCTGTTTATTTATCGCTTCTGTTTTAGTGTACTGGTTTTAGTCTTGTTTCATTAACATTATCTTGGAGGCGGACGTAGTGCAGAATGCTCACTAGTGAGTCCCATTCCTCAACAGCTTTTCTAATCAGTCAGCGTCGGGTTCTATTCGTTGATGATGGCGAGGATGTCCTCGTCGTCGCTCTGGTCGATGATTCATGTGCTGGTTATGCCTGGCGAACACGGTCCTGTCTGCCAAGTACCGTGGTGGTGGCGTGAGGATGATGCCAGCATCTTGCCGGGCCGTCGTGGCGGTGGTAGTAAATATCTTCTCTTGGTCCGAATCAATGGAAAAGACCAGGTGAACACCTTTTCTTGTCATCTGGATGTCGGCCGGTGATACGTTGGGGGCGGAGATTTGGGCTAAAATCTCGGCAGTGGAGAGAACGAAGTTCTCGTGGAGGCGGAACTTGACCCTATGCAACATGTGTAGTTGGATTCTGCACAATAGGATCTTGGGTTAGCAGCAAAGATGGATGTTTGACATGGAGTGATGAGGTGTTGTGTGTAGTGAGAAAGTAGTGAGTTGTGACCAAATGGATTGTTTAATAAAAATTAACCCAACCAAGAGGTGGCACGGGCATTATACACCCGTAAGTTGAGGTCCTTTTGGAGTCATTACCAATAGCTGATACTGGAGATCTGTAAATGGGTGGATTTTTTTTTTGGGGGGGGGGGGGGAGGGGGTGGTCACAGAGGGCAAGCTATAACAATTATAGTGCTGGTGAGTTAATACAGGCCTTTAGGTCTTCATTTTTTTCTTAGTCTTGCAGCTAGTTGACATAGCTGTGTTGTCATTTGAGTTTGGTGAAGTGCCCTCCATGAGATCATCTTGTATGGAGTCGGGGAAGTGTCGTGACAATGGAGCTCTTACTGAAATTTTCTAGTCTGAGGAGATCGTGACGTAGTTCGTTGTTGGTGGTTTTGGTCTCTCAGCATGAGGTTGGCTCTAGAGTCGATGAGTTATGGTAGAAGCTGGTTCGGTCACGTCGGTAGTGGTGGTTGTGGTCGGAGAGAGCACGTCTACGAGTGCCTCTGCTGAGACAGTGATGGTGGTAGCTTTTGGGGCTGGATTGGAGGATGCTGCTGTTTGTGCAGCCTGGGTCTTTAGTGGAGCTGACGTCTGAGTTGAGATCGACATAGCAGTCGACCTTGTGAAAGTTCCCGGTGTGGTAGGGGAGGTAATGAGACTTGCGTCAGGGGTTGTGATGGGGTCCAGGCCATTGTCTAGGTACAGCACATTCAGTTCCCTGATGAATCAGTGGTTGTCGGGTCCGGTAAGCCTCTCCGCTAATCGTACAAGAACAGGGGAAATGCCGGCACATGATTCAAGAGGTGGTCAGGGTGCTAGTTTGGCCTTGGGTCCCCCATTGTGAAGGCTGGGTTGACTGGTGGGAGGAGCCACTGTTTGGTAAGACTTGGAATCTGGTTGGTTGTGAGAGCTGTGGTGATGGGTATAACGTCAGGGGCTCTGGTGACGGGGATAGGAGGGTTGGCTTTCTTAGCTTCAACCTGGGCCTTAACTTTTCCTGTCTGCGTGGGCAGCGGTGTGAAATTGCAGTTTGGTTGCCGTTGCAGAGAAGGCAGCGATGGGTTGTTGATTTACAGATGGGGGTAATGATGGTCCTGGGCACAAAGGCAACACTTCTGGATGGGGTGCCGACACTTGTTGGTGGGGCGGGAGTAATGGTTGCACCGAAAGCACTGTTGGAGATCGTGGAATCGTTCCTTCTTCACTTGGAAGAAGTGGTTTGCCGAGGCTAAGGTGGTGAAGGATATCTTCATGGTGGTGTGCTTGTCATCGTCGGTATCGTTGCTGCAGAATATAACATCGAATACCCCCAGGTTCGGGTTTTCTTCCTCGATGTTGGTAATGATCTCCGTTTATTCTCGGTCTGTGATCCAGTGGCTGGTCCCGCTGATAAAGACTGTTCGGTCGGTGGTGTATTGACTTGGGAAGAGGAAAGAAGTGATGCACGTTGCGAAGTGTGCAATCGAATTTTGGGAGTTTTTAGAGATCCTCCACACAAGAAATAGAGCAATTTTCTCACCTTCTTGATCAAGATCGATGAGTGTAATCCGATGGCTTCTTTTAGGATCATAAAGACGTCGCCTTTGGTGAAAGCATGGTAGTCCATGGGGCGAGTCCTGACTTTCAGGCGTTTGTCGTGCCTCGTTGTTGTTAAAACACCTCAACGGGTCCTAGTGGCGATGGATGTCTTGTGAAGTCAGTCAGGTTTGCTGGTGTGGACCGGGTGGGTGGAAGGGTGTGTGTTGGGGGTGTGTGTGTACTCACCTAATTGTGCTTGCGGGGGGTTGAGCTCTGGCTCTTTGGTCTCGCCTCTCAACCGTCAATCAACAGGTGGTCAGGTTCCTGAGCCTATTGGGCTCTATCATATCTACACTTGAAACTGTGTATGGAGTCAGCCTCCACCACATCACTTCCCAATGCATTCCATTTGTCAACCACAAACACTAAAAAAGTTCTTTCTAATATCTCTGTGGTTCATTTGGGCATTCAGTTTCCACCTGTGTCCCCTAGTGCGTGTGCCCCTTGTGTTAAATAGCCTGTATTTATCAACCCTGTCGATTCCCTTGAGAATCTTGAATGTGGTGATCATGTCCCCCCTAACTCTTCTGTCTTCCAACGAAGTGAGGTTTAATTCCCGTAGTCTCTCCTCGTAGCTCATACCTCTCAGCTCGAGTACTAGTCTGGTGGCAAACCTTTGAACCTTTTCCAGTTTAGTCTTATGGTTGACTAGATATGGACTCCATGTTGAAGCCGCATACTCCAGGATTGGTCTGACATATGTGGTATATAATATTCTGAAAGATTCCTTACACAAGTTTCTTAAGACCGTTCTTATGTTAGACAACCTGGCATATGCTGCTGATGTTGTCCTCTTGATATGAGCTTCAAGGGACAGGTTTGGTGTGATATCAACCCCCAGGTCTTTCTCTCTCTCTCTCTGACTCTTTAAGTACCTCATCTCCCAAATGATATCTTGTATCTGGTCTCCTGCTTCCTACCCCTATCTTCATTACATTACATTTGCTTGGGTTAAACTCTAACAGCCATTTGTTCGACATTCCTGCAGCTTGTCCAGGTCTTCTTGAAGCCTCAAGCTGTCCTCCACTCTCTTAATCCTTCTCATAATTTTGGCGTCGTCAGCAAACATTGAGATGAGTGAGTCTATACCCTCTGGGAGATCACTTACGTATATCAGAACCAGGATAGGTCCAAGCACAGAGCCCCATGGGACTCCACTGTTACTCCTGCCTGCTTCTCCAGCTTATGCATCAACCTTTTATGGGGTACTGTGTCAAAGGCTTTCCGACAGTCCAAAAAAATGCAGTCCGCCCATCCTTCTCTTTCTTGCTTAATCTTTGTCACCTGATCGTAGAATTCTATCAAGCCTGTAAGGCAAGATTTACCCTCCCTGAACCCATGTTGATGGGTTGTCACGAAGTCTCTTCTCTTCAGATGTGTTACTAGGTTTTTTTCTCACAATCTTCTCCATCACCTTGCATGGTATACAAGTTACGGACACTGGCCTGTAGTTCAGTGCCTCTTGTCTGTCACCTTTTTTCTATATTGGTACTACATTAGCAGTCTTCCATATTTCTGGTAGGTCTCCCGTTTCCAGTGACCTACTATACACTATGGAGAGTGGCAAGCAAAGTGCTCCTGCACACATTTTTAATACCCATGGTGAGATTCCGTCCAGCCCAACAGCTTTTCTCACATCCTCACATTTTCACATTTTCACATCCATCACATTTTCTCACATGTGTGTGTGGGGTGTGTTGTGTGTGTGTGGGGTGTGTGTGTGTGTGTGTGTGTGTGTGTGTGTGTGTGTGTGTGTGTGTGTGTGTGTGTGTGTGTGTGTGTGTGTGTGGGGTGTGTTGTGTGTGTGTGTGTGTGTGGGGTGTGTTGTGTGTGTGTGTGTGTGTGTGTGTGTGTGTGTGTGTGGGGTGTGTTGTGTGTGTGTGTGGGGTGTGTTTTGTGAGTGTGTGGGATGTGTTGCGTGTATGTGTGGGGTGTGTTGTGTGTGTGTATTCACCTAGTTGTGCTTGCGGGGGTTAAGCTCTGGCTCTTTGGTCCCGCCTCTCAACCGTCAATCAACAGGTGTACAGGTTCCTGAGCCTATTGGGCTCTATCATATCTACACTTGAAATTGTGTATGGAGTCAACCTCCACCACATTGCTTCCTAATGCATTCCATTTGTCAACCACTCTGACACTAAAAAAGTTCTTTCTAATATCTCTGTGGCTCATTTGGGCATCCAGTTTCCACCTGTGTCCCCTAGTGCGTGTGCCCCTTGTGTTAAATAGCCTGTCTTTATCAACCCTGTCGATTCCCTTGAGAATCTTGAATGTGGTGATCATGTCCCCCTAACTCTTCTGTCTTCCAACGAAGTGAGGTTCAATTCCGGTAGTCTCTCCTCGTAGCTCATACCTCTCAGCTCGGGTACTAGTCTGGTGGCAAACCTTTGAACCTTTTCCATTTTAGTCTTATGCTTGACTAGATATGGACTCCATGCTGGAGCCGCATACTCCAGGAATAGTCTGACAGATGTGGTATATAATGTTCTGAAAGATTCCTTACACAAGTTTCTAAAGGCCGTTCTTATGTTAGCCAACCTGGCATATGCTGCTGATGTTATCCTCTTGATATGAGCTTCAGGGGACAGGTCTGGCGTGATATCAACCCGCCAGGTCTTTCTCTCTCTCTGACTCTTGAAGTATTTCATCTCCCAAGTGATACCTTGTATCTGGTCTCCTGCTTCCTACCCCTATCTTCATTACATTACATTTGCTTGGGTTAAACTCTAACATCCATTTGTTCGACCATTCCTGCAGCTTGTCCAGGTCTTCTTGAAGACTCAAGCTGTCCTCCTCTGTCTTAATCCTTCTCATAATTTTGGCGTCGTCAGCAAACATTGAGAGGAATGAGTCTATACCCTTTGGGAGATCATTTACGTATATCAGAAACAGGATAGGTCCAAGCACAGAGCCCTGTGGGACTCCACTGGTGACTTCACGCCATTCTGAGGTCTCACCCCTCACTATAACTCTGTGCTTCCTATTGCTTAGGTACTCCCTTATCCATTGGAGCGCCCTACCAGTTACTCCTGCCTGTTTCTCCAGCTTATGCATCAACCTTTTATGGGGTACTGTGTCAAAGGCTTTCCGACAGTCCAAAAAAAAATGCAGTCCGCCCATCCTTCTCTTTCTTGCTTAATCTTTGTCACCTGATCATAGAATTCTATCAAGCCTGTAAGGCAAGATTCACCCTCCCTGAACCCATGTTGATGGGTTGTCACGAAGTCTCTTCTCTCCAGATGTGTTACTAGGTTTTTTCTCACAATCTTCTCCATCACCTTGCATGGTATACAAGTTATGGACACTGGCCTGTAGCTCAGTGCCTCTTGTCTGTCACCCTTTTTAAATATTCGTACTACATTAGCAGTCTTCCATACTTCTGGTAGGTCTCCCGTTTCCAGTGACCTACTATACACTATGGAGAGTGGCAAGCAAAGTGCTCCTGCACACTGTGTGTGTGGGATGTGTTGTGTGTTTACTAGTTGTGTTTACTAGTTGTGTTTTTGCGGGGGTTGAGATTTGCTCTTTCGGCCCGCCTCTCAACTCTCAATCAACTGTTTACTAACTACTTTTTTTTTTTCCCCACACCACACACACACACCCCAGGAAGCAGCCCGTGACAGCTGACTAACTCCCAGGTACCTATTTACTGCTAGGTAACAGGGGCACTTAGGGTGAAAGAAACTTTGCCCATTTGTTTCTGCCTCGCGCGGGAATCGAACCCGCACCACAGAATTACGAGTCCTGCGTGCTATCCACCAGGCTACGAGGCCCCTGTGTGTGTGGGATGTGTTGTGTGTGTGGGATGTGTTGTGTGTGTGTGTGTGTGGGGTGTGTTGTGTGTGGGGTGTATTGTGAGTGTGTGTGGGGTGTGTTGTGGGTGTGTTTGTGTGTGTTGGGGAGTGTTGGAGGTGTGTGTTGGGTGTGTGTGTTGGGTGTGTGTGTTGGGTGTGTGCGTTGGGTGTGTGCGTTGGGTGTGTGCGTTGGGTGTGTGCGTTGGGTGTGTGTGTTGGGTGTGTGCGTGGGGAGTGTGCGAGTTACCTGGGGATTAAAAGGCCGGCTCCTGGCCCCATCATATTTCGCGCAGGCATTGCTAATAGTCACCCCGTATTCTTTTTCCCTGAAAAAGTCCATTTTCTGTTATAGTATGTTTATTCCCATTTTTAATGTTTATAGCAAAGGGGGATACAAATGCTGCCTTCTGTCAAGCCTAATGTGCAATGGCGTTAATCATTATAAGCTCGTTTTTCTCAATAAGGTATTACCGTACTGTTTCCCAATGTCTAAGATCATTTTATAGCTAAGATTACATAATAATAACATAAGAAATGAGTTCAAACCCTGTTTACAGAACCAGTATTTACCCAGGTCTTTTTCCTAAATCTAAATCTAAAACTTATTCCAATTTATGTCCATTGTTTCATGTTCTGTCTAGTGTTGATAATTTTAATAGTCTATTAATATTCCCCCTTTATCATGGCCATTCATTCACAGCTCTATCATGTCACCTCTATTTCTTTGCCTTTCTAGAGAATGTAATTTAAGCTTTGTCAATCTTTCTTCAGAAATTGCTTATTGAGCATAGGGCAAAATAAAAATGAAAACTTACTATCTTTCATTTGTATGAAAACAGTCCCCTGCCAGGCGTGGTGACTTCAATGCGATTTCAGTACTAATCCAATATTACTGTATAAACTATCAGTCCCCTGCCAGGCATGGTGACTTCAATGCAATTTTCAGTAGTAATCCAATATTACTGCATAAACGCATAAATATATATATATATATATATATATATATATATATATATATATATATATATATATATATATATATATATATATATATATATATATATATATATATATATATATATATATATATTAGTATATTTTGGTAGCAGTCTTTCTTGTAGACATATATTATTAAATATGACCGAAAAAGTAAGATTAATAATTCTAACACGAATTTTCTCAATCTTTCGTACATTACGCTTCACTGTTGGAGGTAAATCAAAAATCACTTCTCCAAAATTCATTTTTATTTCTAGTCTGACGCGACACGGGCGCGTTTCGTAAAACTTATTACATTTTCAAAGACTTCACAAATACACAACTGATTAGAACTTACGTATCTCTGCTATTATATCTACATTTGAGTGAGGTGGGAGGGATGACGTGGCATATAGTGATGTGGCATTAACACAAGACAGAACATGAGGGGATATTAATAGGGTATTAAAAGTATCAACACAAGACAGAACAGAAACAATGGGTATTGAATAGAAGTGTTTGTAGAAAGCCTATTGGTCCGTATTTCTTGATGCTTCTATATTGGAGCGGAGTCTTGAGGTGGGTAGAATATAGTTGTGCAATAATTGGCTGTTGATTGCTGGTGTTGACTTCTTGATGTGTAGTGCCTCGCAAACGTCAAGCCGCCTGCTATCGCTGTATCTATCGATGATTTCTGTGTTGTTTACTAGGATTTCTCTGGCGATGGTTTGGTTATGGGAAGAGATTATATGTTCCTTAATGGAGCCCTGTTGCTTATGCATCGTTAAACGCCTAGAAAGAGATGTTGTTGTCTTGCCTATATACTGGGTTTTTTGGAGCTTACAGTCCCCAAGTGGGCATTTGAAGGCATAGACGACGTTAGTCTCTTTTAAAGCGTTCTGTTTTGTGTCTGGAGAGTTTCTCATGAGTAGGCTGGCCGTTTTTCTGGTTTTATAGTAAATCGTCAGTTATATCCTCTGATTTTTGTCTGTAGGGATAACGTTACTATTAACAATATCTTTCAGGACCCTTTCCTCCGTTTTATGAGCTGTGGAAAAGAAGTTCCTGTAAAATAGTCTAATAGGGGGTATAGGTGTTGTGTTAGTTGTCTCTTCAGAGGTTGCTTGGCTTTTCACTTTCCTTCTTATGATGTCTTCGATGAAACCATTGGAGAAGCCGTTATTGACTAGAACCTGCCTTACCCTACAGAGTTCTTCGTCGACTTGCTTCCATTCTGAGCTGTGGCTGAGAGCACGGTCGACGTATGCGTTAACAACACTCCTCTTGTACCTGTCAGGGCAGTCGCTGTTGGCATTTAGGCACATTCCTAAGTTTGTTTCCTTAGTGTAGACTGCAGTGTGGAAACCTCCGCCCTTTTCCATGACTGTTACATCTAGAAAAGGCAGCTTCCCATCCTTTTCCGTCTCGTAAGTGAAACGCAGCACGGAACTCTGCTCAAATGCCTCCTTCAGCTCCTGCAGATGTCTGACATCAGGTACCTGTGTAAAAATGTCGTCAACATACCTGCAGTATATGGCCGGTTTCAAGTTCATGTCGACTAAGACTTTTTGCTCGATGGTACCCATGTAGAAGTTTGCAAACAGGACACCTAGGGGAGAACCCATGGCGACCCCATCTACTTGCTTATACATGTGCCCATCCGGGCTCAAGAAGGGTGCCTCTTTAGTACAAGCTTGGAGTAGTTTCCTCAGAATACTTTCTGGCATGTCAAGAGGAGTACAGGCTGGATCACGATACACTCTGTCGGCTATCATTCCGATTGTCTCGTCCACAGGTACGTTGGTAAACAGCGATTCTACGTCCAACGAGGCTCTTATCCTATTTTACAGGAACTTCTTTTCCACAGCTCATAAAACGGAGGAAAGGGTCCTGAAAGATATTGTTAATAGGAACGTTATCCCTACAGACAAAAATCAGAGGATACAACTGACGATTTACTATAAAACCAGAAAAACGGCCAGCCTACTCATGAGAAACTCTCCAGACATAAAACAGAACGCTTTAAAAGAGACTAACGTCGTCTATGCCTTCAAATGCCCACTTGGGGACTGTAAGCTCCAAAAAACCCAGTATATAGGCAAGACAACAACATCTCTTTCTAGGCGTTTAACGATGCATAAGCAACAGGGCTCCATTAAGGAACATATAATCTCTTCCCATAACCAAACCATCGCCAGAGAAATCCTAGTAAACAACACAGAAATCATCGATAGATACAGCGATAGCAGGCGGCTTGACGTTTGCGAGGCACTACACATCAAGAAGTCAACACCAGCAATCAACAGCCAATTATTGCACAACTATATTCTACCCACCTCAAGACTCCGCTCCAATATAGAAGCATCAAGAAATACGGACCAATAGGCTTTCTACAAACACTTCTATTCAATACCCATTGTTTCTGTTCTGTCTTGTGTTGATACTTTTAATACCCTATTAATATCCCCTCATGTTCTGTCTTGTGTTAATGCCACATCACTATATGCCACGTCATCCCTCCCACCTCACTCAAATGTAGATATAATAGCAGAGATACGTAAGTTCTAATCAGTTGTGTATTTGTGAAGTCTTTGAAAATGTAATAAGTTTTACGAAACGCGCCCGTGTCGCGTCAGACTAGAAATAAAAATGAATTTTGGAGAAGTGATTTTTGATTTACCTCCAACAGTGAAGCGTAATGTACGAAAGATTGAGAAAATTCGTGTTAGAATTATTAATCTTAATTTTTCGGTCATATTTAATAATATATATATATATATATATATATATATATATATATATATATATATATATATATAAATATATATATATATATATATATATATATATATATATATATATATATATATATATATATATATATATATATATATATATATATATATATATATATATATATATATATATATGCGCATCTCACATTCTCTCAAAACTTACCTCCCACACCTTACTGTAGCATATAACAGATCAAAAATACTCATTCAGTAAAAGCAAAGGCCTTCTGCAGTTACCTGCTTTTCTGACGTCATCATCCCTAATGTGGCGCGAGGCGTCAACGGGCTAAATGCGGATCCCAGGAGGTTCACACATAAGTGTGAACTCTTAATCTGGCTTAATACCTCAACTGTACTCTGTGCTTCATCAAAGTTGATATTCAGCTACAATAGCTCGTATTTTCGCTCATTGCTTATATTTTCTGTTATTCGTAAACCCGTTCAAACCATCCTAACCTAACTTATTATATATAGCAAACAAATACATCCTACAGACCAGTTATTGTTGTTGTTTAGTGACATCGTGAAAGGGACCTCAGGTAAAGGAATAAGGTATTGCTGGCCATTAGCACATAGGTGTGAAGGTATTACAGCACCTGACTGGTCAACTATGTATGACGTCACCAGACAACCAATGCGACCTTTGGCGTCCTACTGGCATGTGTATTTGATGTTATTATTCAAAAATGGCTAGACTAACCATCCCCACCTAACCTAATCAGAGGTTTAAGAATATACATTTTAATTATCCACAACTATAATCATTATTCAGTGATAAGTGCAAAAGTATAACAGCAACCCAAATGTCATACCGCAATTTTTGTAGAATCGTACATCTGGCAGCATTGTAGGTGAGCTGAACATAAGAATAAAGTAAGTAAGTAAGTAATTATCAAAAGAAGGCACCAAACCGGGAAGGCTATGTAGCACCATCAAATACGCAAAATAATCAGAGGGCGCTAAATATCACCAAGGATGCCAATACGAGAACAAAAACGCATGAAGCGAACGATATCAAAAGTATCCGAGTCACCAAGAATTCTATCGAGGGACAGGTGACCGCGAGGGGCGGTCGGAAAGCAAGACACACGCTCGTCCTGGAAGTCAGGACATTCAAGAAGGACATGCACGACCGTAAGAGGGACAATGCAACTAGGACAATAAGGAGCAGGGCGGCGCTCCATCAAGTGACCATGGGTTAAGCGAGTATGGCCAATACGCAACCTCGCCAGAGCTGTTTCCCACCGCCGGTTTCGGTGGAAGGAGGACGGCCACGAGGAAACACAACATTTAAGAGTATGTAGCTTGTTACCAGTAACAGACAACCAAGAAGCCTGCCAACGGGTAAGGACTGAGGAATGGATAACCGGGTAAAAGTCGGAATACGGAATGCCTTTACGAGAGATGGGACAAGAGCGGACAGCTTCCTTAGCGGCAGCATCCCCACGCTCATTTAAAGACACACCAATATGGCTGGGAACCCAACAAAACTCAACCGACTTAAATTTACTGTGAACGAGAAACAGCCAATGCTGGATCTCGACAACTACTGGATGAACCGGATTAAAGGACCCGAGAGCCATGAGGGCACTACGAGAGTCAACAACAACCACAAAGGAAGACTGACAACGAGAAAGCAGGAGACGAAGAGCATAGAGAATAGCATAAAGTTCCGCTGTAAAGATGCTAGTCTCTGGAGGCAAGCGACACATATAAGTGCGATCAGGAAAAACAACAGAGTAGCCAACACCGTCCGCTGACTTAGACCCATCGGTGAAGACAGAAACGGAGCGGGAGTGAGAAGAAAAGTGCTCGAGGAAAAGGCGTTTTAGAACCGTAGGAGGGGTAAAAGCTTTAGTGATACGGGTCAAGGAAGTACAAAACTGCGGAAGAGGGACCCTCCACGGGGGCAAAGAAGGAACAACACGAGGAGAAACATCAGAAATACGAACGGAGAGAGAATCCTGTAGGCGAGATAACCGGACAGAAAGAGGGAGGTGGTGAAGAGGAACAGGAACCGCAGGAGGGGTAAAAGTTAAAGCACAACAGAGGCGAGAGGAAGGATGTTGCAAGGACCGCGCAAGATAGTGAAGACAGTAGCGATCACGGCGGTCCTGGAGAGACAGGAAGCCAGTGTCAACATACAAGCTAAGGATGGGAGTCGAACGAAAGGCACCAGAACTGAGGCGCAACCCAGTATGGTGCAAAGCATCAAGACGGCGAAGAGTAGAAGGAGAAGCAGACGAGTAAGCAGGGCAACCATAATCGAGCTTAGACAGGACGAGAGTGGAATGTGAAGCAAGGAGAGTGCGCCTATCTGCCCCCCAAGAAGTATGGGACAAGACCCGAAGGAGGGTAAGGGCCTTAGAGCACTCAACACGGAGGTAAGAGATATGGGGAGACCAAGACAAACGAGTGTCAAGGAATAACCCCAAAAGCTTCGTGGAATCTTTGTATTCAAGGGGATGACCATAAAGTGACAAAGAGGGACGAAGAACAACCCGTTTCCGCGTAAAAGTCATGGCACAAGTCTTAGAAGTAGAGAACTTGAAGCCATGACCTGTGGCCCAAGACGACACGGCATCAATTGCAAGTTGAAGCCGGCGTTGAAGGAGAGGCGAATCATCACCCTGACAACAAAGGGTAAGATCATCGACATAGAGAGCGGAGAAGACACCAGAAGGAAGAGAGGAAAGAAGACCATTGAGGGCAACCAGAAAAAGAGTAGTGCTCAGAACACTACCCTGGGGCACACCTTCGTATTGCTGAAAAGAGGGAGAGAGAGCGGTACCAAGGCGCACCCGAAAGGAACGACGAGAGAGGAAGCTGCGGAGAAAGAGAGGGAGATGACCACGAAGGCCAAAAGAATGAAGTTGAGATAGGATATGATAACGCCAAGTGGTGTCGTAAGCCTTTTCTAGGTCAAAAAGGACGGCAACAACGGAGGTCTTCGCAGCAAAAGCAGTACGAATATAGACCTCCAAGTTCACCAGGACATCTGTCGTGCTGCGGCACTTGCGGAAACCAAATTGAGAAGGGGAGAGGAGGTGATGGTGTTCCAGGAACCACATCAGACGAACGTTAACCATACGTTCAAAGAGTTTGCAGACACAACTTGTGAGAGCAATAGGGCGAAAGTCCTTAGGGGAAGTACCCAGAGACCCAGGTTTGCGAACAGGGAGGACAACGGCATCGAGCCAGTCCTCAGGGACTGACGACGACTCCCAGATCCTATTATACAGACTCAGTAAATACTGAGACGTGCTCGGAGGGAGATGGCGAAGCATCTCATAATGAATACCATTGGAGCCCGCCGCCGTAGAACCGCAGAGGGCCAGGGCAGAACGAAGTTCAGAGAGAGAGAAGGGATCATTATAGGGAAGCTGAAGATGAGTGCAGAAATCTAAAGGACGAGACTCAAGGACAGGTTTACGAAGAAGGAAAGATTGGGGAAGATGAAGACCAGAGCTAACAGAAGAAAAGTGGGAACCCAGTTCGGAAGCGACCTGCAACGGGTCCGCAACAAGAGTATCATGGAGGTGAAGGACCGGTGAAACATCGGGAACGAACTTACCCGCTATCATGTGGATACGCTTCCAGATCTGGGCCACAGGGGTCTCGGACGTAATTGTTGAGACATAAGATGCCCAACATTCACGTTTAGCCGTACGGATGGCCCTACGGGCCACCGCACTCGCTTTCCGAAAGAAAAGAAAAGAATTGGTCGTCTGCCTACGGCGGTGCCTCTTCCAGGCTGCACGCTTACAGCGGACAGCCCGAGCACAGTCCGCATTCCAGCAGGGAACGCACTTCCGTGGACCCCGAGAGGAAGAGCGAGGAATAGAGCGGAGGGCAGCGTTGAAGACAGTGTCATGAAAAAGGAGGAGAGCGCGAGAGAGAGGCAGAAGGGAGAGGTCAGAGAGAGCAGCACTGAGGGTAAATAGGGTCCAGTCTGCCTTAGCAAACTGCCACCTAGGGAAAGAGAGGGAAGGGCGAAAAGAGAAAAAGGAAACAAGGATGGGGAAATGATCACTTCCATGGAGGTCATCAAGAACCTGCCACGTGAAATCTAAGTAAAGAGAAGAAGAGCAGAGAGAAAGATCAAGACAAGAAAGGGTGCGAGTCCGAGAGTCCAAATGAGTGGGCTCACCAGAATTCAGAAGAGACAGGGAAGAAGAGAGGAGAAACGGCTCAAGGAGGCGACCCCGGGTATTCGTCAGAACGTCACCCCAAAGAGAATGACGACAATTGAAGTCACCCAGCAGGAGCACAGGCTCCGGCAAGGAGTCTAGGAGGTGTTTCAAATCAGGAAGAGAGAGCGGGACACTCGGGGGGAGATAAATGGAACAAACTGTGTACCATTTCCCCACAAAGATACGAGCAGCAGAACAATGGAGAGGCGAAGGAAAAAGTAAAGGAACAAAGGGAACATCAGCCCGAATCAAGAGAGCAGAAGAATTAGAAGCCCCAGCAATGGCTGGGGGGGGGGGGGGAGAGAAAGGAATAGCCACGAAAATGACCAGGACGAGCACCAAGCATTGGCTCCTGGAGACAGACACAAAAGGGCGAAAACCGCGAAATCAGAAGTTGGAGTTCGAGGAAATTGGCGTAATAACCTCGAACGTTCCATTGAAGAATGGACAACGACGAGAAGAGAAAGGACAAAAACAGAGAACAAGGAAGAAACAAAGGCGAAAGAGCAACAGAGCACGTTAAAGAATATCAGGGTCGGGATCAGGGTCAGCAAAGTCAGGGTTAGGGGGCATGGGTAAACTGAGCAAAGACGGAGGGAAGGAAACGGGAGAACAGATCAGAGGTGGGCGGGCAGGGTCCGGAGGAGGAGGAGGAGGAGGAGGAGGAAGAGAAGGAGACAACGGAGAGGAGCAGTCAAGGACAGCAGCAGGAGGAGGGGGAGTAGAAAGAGGGGAGCGCACCCCAGCAAGAGCAGCAACCGAAAGGGAAGCAGGGGCCAAAGAAACCTCCATAGCAGGAACAGGGGGCGCAAGCACTGAAACGGGAGGGGAAGGAGCAACAGAGCCAGAAGGAGCTGAGGAAGAAAGCGAAGCCTTCTTACCTGCCAGGGAAGAGGAAGGAGAGGAGCCAGGCTTATGCCTCTGACTTAAAGAGACCGGTGTCCCAGCAACTACGTACCGGGCAACGGATTCCAGTGTCTCAACAGGAGAAGCCGAACGAGAGCACACACGACGGCCGGTAGGAGAGCGATGGACATCCGCCCGCACCGACAGGCGGTGGGGAGAGCCGATAGATGGAGGAAGAGGATGGGAAGGAGGATCGGAGGGGGACGAGGAAGAAGACACAGAAGACACGACAGACCGGGTAGAAGGAAGGGGAACCCCAGACAGAGGACCAGGAGGAGGATCCTTCGGGAGAGAACCCAAAGGAACAGAGGAGGGGGCAGTGGGCGCATCAGGGTCCAAGGCCCGGAAACGGTTGTGAGTCTGAGGAAGGCGGGAAGGACGAGGAGAGGAAGAGCGCAACACGCGTGCATAAGAGATATTAGCATAAGGCGGGAGCAGGCGAACCTGGCAACTCGCCTCAGGAAAAGATAAACGCTCCCGGTGCTTCAGGTTGAGGACGGCTGCCTCAAGCTTGTAATGGACACACGCACGGGAGAAGGTAGGATGGGCCTCACCGCAGTTGAGGCAACGAGCCTGGGGAGAAGTGCACTCCGACTTAAGAGTGACCTTCGCCACCACACAAAGGACAGAGAGAGACAGTCCCGGAGCAGCGGAGGGCACCATGCCCAAACCTCCAGCACTTGTTGCAGAGCCGAGGAGAAGGAATGTACTCCTGGACAGAGCACCTGGCACCAGCAAGAATGACAGAGGGTGGAAGGGTCCTACCATCAAAGGTAATCTTCACAACCCGGAGGGGTTGACGGCGACTACCACGAGGGGGACGAGTAAACGTGTCCACCTGGAGAATAGAATGGCCCTGGGCAGCGAGGATATGTCGAATATCGTCGTGGCAGTCGCGCAGGTCCCGAACACCGGTCGCAACATGGGGCGGGAGCAAAATAGTGCCAACACTGGCATTCAACTGAGCGTTCTTCGAGACCCGAACGGGGGTCTCGCCAAGGCAGGATAAGGCAGCCAAGCGAGAAGCAGCATCCTGAGAAGGAGCAGCAACGACACGTGTACCGAGACGAGTGGGGTTGAAAGTAATGGAGGCATCCACGGAATCAATGAGATGCCGATGGAGGGAGAAATCGTCAGGAGGCGCAGAATCAAGAGGGAGAAGATAAAAATATTTGGCCCACGAGGCGGGACCAAACAAGGCTTGATAGGTAGCAGAACTGGAAGGAATCGAGCGAGGGCGGCCGTGACGAGGACGGCGGTGAGAACCCCCAGAGAGAGAGGGGTTAAAAGGCGCAGTAGTTACAACTAGAGAAGGAGCCGCGCCAGGGGACGAGGTAGTCACCACTGGGGGCTTGGGGCTCGACCCAACCACAGAGGAGGGAGGGGAGCCAGGGGAAGGAGTCAGAGAGGCCAAAGGAGGAGCAAGGTCGGGGCCCAATGCAGCGGAGGCTACAGAGCCCGGTCTTCCAATACGGACCGACTCGGGGGCTTGGTCGCCCACCCCACGAGCCTGAGAAGGTAAGCCAGAAGCAGCCGAAACAGGGGTTATCATCTTGACGAAAAGAAGAATTCATTCACGAATGTGCCCCCACACCCACCATGGAGCCACAATTAGAGGCAAGACACCCAACAAGAAGCTATCGCCGATCTTGTCAGGGCCTCCTAGGGGTGCGTCGTGAGTATACGCCCCACAAACGCCACCTTAAGAAACCAACAGTCCGTCGAGATCGGGTTCAGTGACGAAGTGGGGATTGACAATAAAAGGTTCCCCTCGCTCTCGACGTCGGGTACTGCAGTTCTACGGGTGCATGAGTATGCCTCCTCAAGCACCCGGGCGTCAAAATAGAAGAAGTCCAAGGGAAGAACCAGAACGAGCAAAAGGTCGGCAGGAAACGGCAAGCAGATAGGAGAAGAGGGGGGAGAAAAACGAAACAGAAGGAAAAGGAAAAGGTGCCCAGCAGAATTGGAGAGGACGGCAGCAGGAGCACAAGGCTAGAAAAGGACAGAGGACTGTCCCAAGGAGCATCACACTCCAGCAGCCGCCCACGAAGCCCCCACACGGCGACAACGAGCTGAGCGGGGAGGGGGCATAAGAATAAAGGTAACTGCAGAGGTCCTATTGGCCCATACGAGGCAGCTCCTATATATTTCCACCCAATCTCATTCATGTCCACCCCATGCTTAAAAACAACCAAGGGATCCCACTTAAAGTATTAGTTTGCAATAATAGTTTTAATAAATAGCTCTTATTCTAGTTTTATACACAACAGCAATTATGAAACCCTATAGCTAGATATCGTACTGTAATCCACAAGTAGCTACCACACATCTGGCAGTACAGCAGATTAGTGGCTGTGTTCAAAGACTAGTCAACTGTCCTCACATCCATCAAATAGATATCCAAATGTCGCACCTCAATTCATCCATCTAGCAACTCAGCTGGATGCTAGCCACTATATTCATATGCTAATCATTTCTACACCTCAAAAAATCCTAGTCTTGCTACGCAAATCAGGTAACTTGTTTCTAAACCAACAGTCGAAAATACAAGCATACATACCTTCTCATACTCCACAACCTATACATTCATAGAGAATAGCCTAGTTTTTTGCCACCATTTCCCCATTAATCAGATGCAATTTATGCCATGCACACAGAAAATACAGCATCTACACACCAAATATGCCATTTATGCACAAAATATATTATTTACACTCAAAATATGCCATCACACAAAAATATGTCATTTATAGACAAAAATATAACATTTACATGCAAAAATATGTCAGTTGGACATTAAAATGTAGCATTTACACAATATTGCATGGACACTCAGAGTATGACATTAGCACAAATTACGGTATTTTGCACAAATATATCAAAATGCTTATGCATTTAGACAATCAAAAATGCGCTTTCACTAAAATTACACAATTTCACAAACATAATTTTCACAAAATACCCACACATTGTCTCATAAACCCAAATACACTTACACCATGAAGATCTGTTTTATCAGATTACAGAGCTTACACAAAATACACAATTTTCACACACAAATACAGTTGCACCAGTTCCACTTCAACAAATTAAAAACACAACTTGCATAAATGCACTATTATCACAAAAATTATTATAAAACATGGACAATTATTACACAGTTTGTGTAATTATTTTACATCTTTGCACAATTAATACATGAAAACTTGCTATATAATTACTCAACTTGCACAATGACAATCAATACACAAAGGTATAAATAAACAATTCGTCCATATGCAATTACACAACATGCGCAATTAATACACAACTTATACAAATATTACAGATCTCTCATAATTATTACACAACTTGTACAAATGCATATCTAGCACAAATACGTGCAATACATAACTACCCCAAATATGAAAATACACAACTAGCATAAATACACGATTTACACAAATACAATTGCGACATTTACACAACTTGCTCAAAAATATAATCAATACACAACTTACCAAAATATGAACAATACATAACTAGCACATATTCATTAAATACACAACTAAGCAATTTCCGCAAATACACATACAAAAACATATACAATTAATACATACAACTTGCACAAAACAATACACAATTTATAGAAATATAATCAATACATAATTGCAATAATCATACAACTTATGCAAAATACATAATCTGCACAATTAATACTCAAGTATATTAATTGTGCTATATATGTACAAACACAACCAACTAGGTCAAACAATACACAATTTGCATGATATTTTTCTGGGTATATTTAGGACATTAATTATAATATGCTGAGTTTAACCAACTCCCCAAAAGTCAGAATTTCACATATAAAAATGGTGCATATGACTTCCGATGAGCTCAATATATAACACATTCTTTTTCCATTAATATATCAACATTATTAGTGCTAAACTATTCATCTAACATACGTCCACTGTTTTTATGTCTTATTAATACCTTCCTTGTTACATCCTCTCCAATCAGACCACCCATATTTATGTATTTATTCAAACCATCTAACAGACTTATTTGTCCTAGCCTTAGTTATGTTAGGGCAGGTGGGGTTAGGTGAAGTCAGTATTTTCTATGATAATTTTAGACAAATTTGCTATATCTTATCAAAATGCTTCTTGTTAAAACTTAAATTCATCTAAATCTATCAAAAATATACTTATACTATGCAAATTTGACTAAATTCAACCTAGCTAAACTAACTAAATATAAGCATCCCATATCCTCACATACAATCCTATGTCGCCTCTGTCCATACATTATATGAGTCTGCCATATAGCTCGAACCCCAAATAGGAAAATTTACACTATTTCATAAACATGCTAGTTCATTACCCTAAGATATTATATATGTCCTTCCCTACACCACCTCACCTAACCAGACCTAGCATAATCAAACCTAGATTTAGTTCAAGTTGGTGAAATTTAAGCTATGCCACTTTAATTCGACATAATTTATGGCAATTTCCACCAAATATACCCAAATGTTGCGTAGCATACATAGCACTGCCAAAGCCCATTTTCTCCTATTCCATACTACCCTACACAACCTCACCTAATCTGACCTAGCATATCCAAACCTGGATTTGGTTAAAGTTGGCGAAATTTATGCTATGCCACCAAAATTTGACCTAATTTAAAGCAATTCCCACCAAATATCCCCAAATGTTGCGTATCACAGCAATGCCAAAACCCATTTTTACCTACATTTTCTCCTATTCCATCCTACCCTACGCAACCTTACCTAACCTATCCCACCATTCCCAAACCTAGATTTGGTTAAAGTCTGCGAAATTTAAGCTATCCCACATAAATTCGACCTAATTTAAGGCAATTCCCACCAAATATCCCCAAATGTTGCGTATCACAGCAATGCCAAAACCCATTTTTACCTACATTTTCTCCTATTCCATCCTACCCTACGCAACCTTACCTAACCTATCCTAGCATATCCAAACCTAGATTTGGTTAAAGTCGGCGAATTTTAAGTTATCCCATATAAATTTGACCTAATTTAAGACAATTTCCACCAAATATACCCAAAAATGTTTTGGAACATAGCACGGCCAAAGCTCATTTTAGCTGAGTTTTCACCTATTCCAACCTGCCCTAGACAACCCTACCCAGCCTCACCTGGCATATCCAAAGTCAGATTTGATTATAGTTGGCAAAATTTATGCCTTTCCCACCTAAATTTTACCTAATTTAAGCCAATTTCCACCGAATATACCCAAATGTTTTGTATCTTAGCAT
The DNA here is from genome assembly GCF_040958095.1 of Procambarus clarkii. Classification (NCBI taxonomy): domain Eukaryota; kingdom Metazoa; phylum Arthropoda; class Malacostraca; order Decapoda; family Cambaridae; genus Procambarus; species Procambarus clarkii. The sequence continues at coordinate 43,208,614 of NC_091161.1, forward strand.
AGCCAAAGTTCATTTCACCCAAGTTTTTCACCTATTCCATCTTACCTTACACAGCCTTGCCTAACCTAACCTAGCATATCCAAAGTTAGATTTGACTAAAGTTCGTGAAATTTATGCGTACTCAAATAAATTCAACCTAATTTAAGACAATTTCTACCCAATATACCCAAAATGTTTTGTTACATAGCTCAGCCAAAGACCATTTTAGCCAAGTTTTCACATATTCCAACCTACTCTACATAGCCTTACCTATCCCTGACCTAGCAGATTTGATTAAAGTTGGGGAAATTTAAGCTATCGCCACCAAATTGGAGACAATTTCCACCAAATATACCCAAATGTTGTGTATCATAGCACAGCCAAAACCCATTTTACCCACATTTTCATCCATTCCATCTAAACTTGGACCCAACATCTGATGCGACATATACTCAGAGAAGTGATGTTTTTTGGATATGAACCTAAATGCCCGTGCCTAACCTGCAAGAGTCTTGGAGCTTTGTTGAATATTTTATCTATTTTTCTTCGAAAACTGAAGTTTTGGATATGAACCTATCCGCACTGTGCCTAACCTGCTAGGTTCTTTGTTGAACATTGTAACCATATTCATAGAAAAGTGATGTTTTGGATATGGACCTAACAGCCCCTCGCCTTTAAAACTTGGAACTGTGTTCAATATTGTAGATATAGTGTTAGGTATGTGTTTTATTTTCGAACCCGAAATGCCCGATTATTATGCCCGAAACGCTTTGCGTAATAGTGGCTTTAGGCATTGTATGTACTAGCTATACCTATAAGTGAAACATTCCTTGTAAATATTTATTGTATGTATGTACCTTACCTAAATAAAATTGTATTGTATTGTATTGTATTTTGTTTTTACACATCAACCCAACTGTCCTGGACCTAACCTCCCTTCATCTAACTTCAAATTAATCGTAAATATGGAAGGAACGTGTTGTTTGTGCATCAACCCAACCGTCCTTGACCTAACCTCCATTTATCAAACTTCAAAATTATCATAAATATGGGAGGACCGTGTTATTTGTGCATCAACCCAGCCGTCCTGGGCCTAACCTCCCTTTATCTAACTTCAAATTTATTGTATTTATGGGAAGAAGGTGTTGTTTATGCATCAACCCAACCTCCCTGGACCTAACCTCTGATACACGAATCTTGGTTCAATTTCGCATCATACTCGTAGCATATTTTTTTTCACATAATTCAACCATCCTCAACCTAACTTCTATTACCTGGGGGAGGGAGGTTAATGGAAAATATGATAAAAATGGGAATTTTCTCTACATCAGTTCAACTTAACCATGCTCAACCTAACCTTAGTTAGAAAGGGATATAACTCACCAAAACTATTTAATTACCATTTACCCAATTTTCCTTATCCTAACCCATAACCAGAGGGTTTATACCCCCCTTTACCTCGAAATTATAGTATAGGGTTAAATTAGGAAATGTTAGGTTTATATGTGAAAATATATTCATACCTTAAATATATACTATAATTTCGAGGTAAAGGGGGGTATAAACCCTCTGGTTATGGGTTAGGATAAGGAAAATTGGGTAAATGGTAATTAAATAGTTTTGGTGAGTTATATCCCTTTCTAACTAAGGTTAGGTTGAGCATGGTTAAGTTGAACTGATGTAGAGAAAATTCCCATTTTTATCATATTTTCCATTAACCTCCCTCCCCCAGGTAATAGAAGTTAGGTTGAGGATGGTTGAATTATGTGAAAAAAAATATGCTACGAGTATGATGCGAAATTGAACCAAGATTCGTGTATCAGAGGTTAGGTCCAGGGAGGTTGGGTTGATGCATAAACAACACCTTCTTCCCATAAATACAATAAATTTGAAGTTAGATAAAGAGAGGTTAGGCCCAGGACGGCTGGGTTGATGCACAAATAACACGGTCCTCCCATATTTATGATAATTTTGAAGTTTGATAAATGGAGGTTAGGTCAAGGACGGTTGGGTTGATGCACAAACAACACGTTCCTTCCATATTTACGATAAATTTGAAGTTAGATGAAGGGAGGTTAGGTCCAGGACAGTTGGGTTGATGTGTAAAAACAAAACACATACCTAACACTATATCTACAATATTGAACACAGTTCCAAGTTTTAAAGGCGAGGGGCTGTTAGGTCCATATCCAAAACATCACTTTTCTATGAATATGGTTACAATGTTCAACAAAGAACCTAGCAGGTTAGGCACAGTGCGGATAGGTTCATATCCAAAACTTCAGTTTTCGAAGAAAAATAGATAAAATATTCAACAAAGCTCCAAGACTCTTGCAGGTTAGGCACGGGCATTTAGGTTCATATCCAAAAAACATCACTTCTCTGAGTATATGTCGCATCAGAGGTTGGGTCCAAGTTTAGATGGAATGGGTGAAAATGTGGGTAAAATGGGTTTTGGCTGTGCTATGATACACAACATTTGGGTATATTTGGTGGAAATTGTCTCCAATTTGGTGGCGATAGCTTAAATTTCCCCAACTTTAATCAAATCTGCTAGGTCAGGGATAGGTAAGGCTATGTAGGGTAGGTTGGAATATGTGGAAACTTGGCTAAAATGGTCTTTGGCTGAGCTATGTAACAAAACATTTTGGGTATATTGGGTAGAAATTGTCTTAAATTAGGTTGAATTTATTTGAGTACGCATAAATTTCACGAACTTTAGTCAAATCTAGCTTTGGATATGCTAGGTTAGGTTAGGCAAGGCTGTGTAAGGTAAGATGGAATAGGTGAAAAACTTGGGTGAAATGAACTTTGGCTATGCTAAGATACAAAACATTTGGGTATATTCGGTGGAAATTGGCTTAAATTAGGTAAAATTTAGGTGGGAAAGGCATAAATTTTGCCAACTATAATCAAATCTGACTTTGGATATGCCAGGTGAGGCTGGGTAGGGTTGTCTAGGGCAGGTTGGAATAGGTGAAAACTCAGCTAAAATGAGCTTTGGCCGTGCTATGTTCCAAAACATTTTTGGGTATATTTGGTGGAAATTGTCTTAAATTAGGTCAAATTTATATGGGATAACTTAAAATTCGCAGACTTTAACCAAATCTAGGTTTGGATATGCTAGGATAGGTTAGGTAAGGTTGCGTAGGGTAGGATGGAATAGGAGAAAATGTAGGTAAAAATGGGTTTTGGCATTGCTGTGATACGCAACATTTGCGGATATTAGGTGGGAATTGCCTTAAATTAGGTCGAATTTATGTGGGATAGCTTAAATTTTGCAGACTTTAACCAAATCCAGGTTTGGATATGCTAGGATAGGTTAGGTGAGGTTGTGTAGGGTAGGATGGAATAGGAGAAAATGTAGGTAAAAATGGGCTTTGGTGATGCTATGATACACAACATTTGGGTATATTTGGTGGAAATTGCCTTAAATTAGGTCAAATTTTGGTGGCATAGCATAAATTTCTCCAACTTTAACCAAATCCAGGTTTGGATATGCTAGGTCAGGTTAGGTGAGGTTGTGTAGGGTAGTATGGAATAGGAGAAAATGGGCTTTGGCAGTGCTATGTATGCTACGCAACATTTGGGTATATTTGGTGGAAATTGCCATAAATTATGTCGAATTAAAGTGGCATAGCTTAAATTTCACCAACTTGAACTAAATCTAGGTTTGATTATGCTAGGTCTGGTTAGGTGAGGTGGTGTAGGGAAGGACATATATAATATCTTAGGGTAATGAACTAGCATGTTTATGAAATAGTGTAAATTTTCCTATTTGGGGTTCGAGCTATATGGCAGACTCATATAATGTATGGACAGAGGCGACATAGGATTGTATGTGAGGATATGGGATGCTTATATTTAGTTAGTTTAGCTAGGTTGAATTTAGTCAAATTTGCATAGTATAAGTATATTTTTGATAGATTTAGATGAATTTAAGTTTTAACAAGATGCATTTTGATAAGATATAGCAAATTTGTCTAAAATTATCATAGAAAATACTGACTTCACCTAACCCCACCTGCCCTAACATAACTAAGGCTAGAACAAATAAGTCTGTTAGATGGTTTGAATAAATACATAAATATGGGTGGTCTGATTGGAGAGGATGTAACAAGGAAGGTATTAATAAGACATAAAAACAGTGGACATATGTTAGATGAATAGTTTAGCACTAATAATGTTGATATCTTAATGGAAAAAGAATGTGTTATATATTGAGCTCATCGGAAGTCATATGCACCATTTTTATATGTGAAATTCTGACTTTTGGGGAGTTGGTTAAACTCAGCATATTATAATTAATGTCCTAAATATACCCAGAAAAGTATCATGCAAATTGTGTATTGTTTGACCTAGTTGGTTGTGTTTGTACATATATAGCACAATTAATATACTTGTGTATTAATTGTGCAGATTATGTATTTTGCATAAGTTGTATGATTATTGCAATTATGTATTGATTATATTTCTATAAATTGTGTATTGTTTTGTGCAAGTTGTATGTATTAATTGTATATGTTTTTGTATGTGTATTTGCGGAAATTGCTTAATTGTGTATTTAATGAATATGTGCTAGTTATGTATTGTTCATATTTTGGTAAGTTGTGTATTGATTATATTTTTGAGCAAGTTGTGTAAATGTCGCAATTGTATTTGTGTAAATCGTGTATTTATGCTAGTTGTGTATTTTCATATTTGGGGTAGTTATGTATTGTACGTATTTGTGCTAGATATGCATTTGTACAAGTTGTGTAATAATTATGAGAGATCTGTAATATTTGTATAAGTTGTGTATTAATTGCGCATGTTGTGTAATTGCATATGGACGAATTGTTTATTTATACCTTTGTGTATTGATTGTCATTGTGCAAGTTGAGTAATTATATAGCAAGTTTTCATGTATTAATTGTGCAAAGATGTAAAATAATTACACAAACTGTGTAATAATTGTCCATGTTTTATAATAATTTTTGTGATAATAGTGCATTTATGCAAGTTGTGTTTTTAATTTGTTGAAGTGGAACTGGTGCAACTGTATTTGTGTGTGAAAATTGTGTATTTTGTGTAAGCTCTGTAATCTGATAAAACAGATCTTCATGGTGTAAGTGTATTTGGGTTTATGAGACAATGTGTGGGTATTTTGTGAAAATTATGTTTGTGAAATTGTGTAATTTTAGTGAAAGCGCATTTTTGATTGTCTAAATGCATAAGCATTTTGATATATTTGTGCAAAATACCGTACTTTGTGTTAATGTCATACTCTGAGTGTTCATGCAATATTGTGTAAATGCTACATTTTAATGTCCAACTGACACATTTTTGCATGTAAATGTTATATTTTTGTCTATAAATGACATATTTTTGTGTGATGGCATATTTTGAGTGTAAATAATATATTTTGTGCATAAATGGCATATTTGGTGTGTAGATGCTGTATTTTCTGTGTGCATGGCATAAATTGCATCTGATTAATGGGGAAATGGTGGCAAAAAACTAGGCTATTCTCTATGAATGTATAGGTTGTGGAGTATGAGAAGGTATGTATGCTTGTATTTTCGACTGTTGGTTTTGAAACAAGTTACCTGATTTGCGTAGCAAGACTAGGATTTTTTGAGGTGTAGAAATGATTAGCCTATGAATATAGTGGCTAGCATCCAGCTGAGTTGCTAGATGGATGAATTGAGGTGCGACATTTGGATATCTATTTGATGGATGTGAGGACAGTTGACTAGTCTTTGAACACAGCCACTAATCTGCTGTACTGCCAGATGTGTGGTAGCTACTTGTGGATTACAGTACGATATCTAGCTATAGGGTTTCATAATTGCTGTTGTGTATAAAACTAGAATAAGAGCTATTTATTAAAACTATTATCGCAAACTAATACTTTAAGTGGGATCCCTTGGTTGTTTTTAAGCATAGGGTGGACATGAATGAGATTGGGTGGAAATATATAGGAGCTACCTAGTATGGGCCAATAGGACCTCTGCAGTTACCTTTATTCTTATGTTCAGCTCACCTACAATGCTGCCAGATGTACGATTCTACAAAAATTGCGGTATGACATTTGGGTTGCTGTTATACTTTTGCACTTATCACTGAATAATGATTATAGTTGTGGATAATTAAAATGTATATTCTTAAACCTCTGATTAGGTTAGGTGGGGATGGTTAGTCTAGCCATTTTTGAATAATAACATCAAATACACATGCCAGTAGGACGCCAAAGGCCGCATTGGTTGTCTGGTGACGTCATACATAGTTGACCAGTCAGGTGCTGTAATACCTTCACACCTATGTGCTAATAGCCAGCAATACCTTATCCCTATACCTGAGGTCCCTTTTCACGATGTCACTAAACAACAACAATAACTGGTCTGTAGAATGTATTTGTTTGCTATATATAATAAGTTAGGTTAGGATGGTTTGATCGGGTTTACGAATAACAGAAAATATAAGCAATGAGCGAAAATACGAGCTATTGTAGCTGAATATCAACTTTGATGAAGCACAGAGTACAGTTGAGGTATTAAGCCAGATTAAGAGTTCACACTTATGTGTGAACCTCCTGGGATCCGCATTTAGCCCGTTGACGCCTCGCGCCACATTAGGGATGATGACGTCAGAAAAGCAGGTAACTGCAGAAGGCCTTTGCTTTTACTGAATGAGTATTTTTGATCTGTTATATGCTACAGTAAGGTGTGGGAGGTATGTTTTGAAAGAATGTGAGATGCGCATATATATATATATATATTTATGCGTTTATGCAGTAATATTGGATTACTACTGAAAATTGCATTGAAGTCACCATGCCTGGCAGGGGACTGTTTTCATACAAATGAAAGATAGTAAGTTTTCATTTTTATTTTGCCCTATGCTCAATAAGCAATTTCTGAAGAAAGATTGACAAAGCTTAAATTACATTCTCTAGAAAGACAAAGAAATAGAGGTGACATAATATATAATAATAATAATAATAATTTTTATTTAGGCAAAGGTACATACATAAAGAGATTTTACAAAGTTTGTTGGCTTTATAGATAGGAGCTAGTACATACAATGCCTAAAGCCACTATTACGCAAAGCGTTTCGGACATGATAGAGCTGTGAATGAATGGCCATGATAAAGGGGGAATATTAATAGACTATTAAAATTATCAACACTAGACAGAACATGAAACAATGGACATAAATTGGAATAAGTTTTAGATTTAGGAAAAAGACTTGGGTAAATACTGGTTCTGTAAACAGGGTTTGAACTCATTTCTTATGTTATTATTATGTAATCTTAGCTATAAAATGATCTTAGACATTGGGAAACAGTACGGCAATACCTTATTGAGAAAAACGAGCTTATAATGATTAACGCCATTGCACATTAGGCTTGACAGAAGGCAGCATTTGTATACCCCTTTGCTATAAACATTAAAAATGGGAATAAATATACTATAACAGAAAACGGACTCATTCAGGGAAGAAGAATACGGGGTGACTATTAGCAATGCCTGTGCGAAATATGATGGGGCCAGGAGCCGGCCTTTTAATCCCCAGGTAAGTTGATGACGTCATTGACCATTAGCAATGCCCGTACATGGGTCAGCGGGGTAACGAAAAAACATGGGGCCAAGTCGTGACCGTCAAATCTCACTGGGGTAACAAAAAAACATGGGGCCAAGTCGTGACCATCAAATCACACTGGGGTAACGAAAAAACATGGGGCCAAGTCGTGACCGTCGGAAAAAGCAAAACGGTCATGACTTGGCCCGGTATACACTAATTGTGCATTGGGCGTGTGCGTTGGGCTTGGGCGTGTGCCTTGGGCGTGTGCGTGGGGCGTGTGCGTGTGGCGTGTGCGTGGGGCGTGTGTGTGTTGCGTGTGTGTGTGGGGTGTGTTGTGTGTGTGTGTGTAAGGGGGCGTTGTGTGTGTGTAGGGGGGTGTTGTGTGTGTGTAGGGGGGTGTTGTGTGTGTGTGTGTGTAGGGGGGGTGTTGTGTGTGTGTGTGTAGGGGGGTGTTGTGTGTGTGTGTGTGTGTGTAGGGGTGGTGTTGTGTGTGTACTCACCTAGTTGTGCTTGCGGGGGTTGAGCTCTGGCTCTTTGGTCCCGCCTCTCAACTGTTAATCAACAGGTGTACAGGTTCCTGAGCCTATTGGGCTCTATCATATCTACACTTGAAACTGTGTATGGAGTCAGCCTGGAGTCAGTGTGTGTGTGTGTGTGTGTGTGTAGGGGTGGTGTTGTGTGTGTGTGTGTAGGGGGGTGTTTTGTGTAAGGGGGGGTGTTGTGTGTGTGTGGGGGGGGTGTTGTGTGTGTGTGGGGGGGGGTGTGTGGGGGGTGTTGTGTGTGGTGGGGGGGAGTTGTGTGTGTAGGGGGTGTGTTGTGTGTGGGGGGGTGTTGGGTGTGTGGGGGGGTGTTGTGTGTGTGTGGGGGGGTGTTGTGTTGTGTGTGTGTGTGGGGTGTGTTGTGTGTGGGGTGTTGTGTGCTGGGTGTTGTGTGCGTGTGTGTGTGGGGGTGTTGTAAGGGGTGTGTTGTGAGGGGTGTGTGTGTGTGTGGTGTGTGTGTGTGTGTGTGTGTGTGTGTGTGTGTGTGTGTGTGTGTGTGTGTGTGTGTGTGTGTGTGTGTGTGCTGGGAGTGTGTGGGTGTGGTGTGTGTGGGGGGGGGTGTGGTGTGTGTGGGGGTGTGTTGTGTGTGTTGGGTGTGTTGTGTGGGGGGTGTGTGTGTGGGGGGGTGTTGTGTGTGTGGGGGGGGGGGGGTGTTGTGTGAGTGTAGGGGGTGTGTTGTTTGTGTGGGGGGGTGTTGCGTGTGTGTGGGGGGGGGTTGTGTGAGTGTAGGGGGTGTGTTGTGTGTGGGGGGGGGGTGTTGTGTGTGGGGGGGTGTTGTGTGTGTGTGGGGGGGTGTTGCGTGTGTGGGGGGGTGTTGTGTGAGTGTAAGGGGTGTGCTGTGTGCGTGGGGGGGGGTGTTGTGTGTGTGAGGGGTGTGTTGTGTATGTGGGGCGTGTGTTGTGTGTGTTGTGTGTGTGTGGGGCGTGTGTTGTGTGTGTGGGGGTGTGTGTTGTGTATGTGGGGCGTGTGTTGTGTGTGTGGGGTGTGTGTTGTGTGTGTGTGGGGGTGTGCTGTGTGTGTGTGGGGGAGGATGTGTGGGGGGGTGAGTGTTATGCGTGTGGGGTGTGTGTGGGGGGGTGTGAGAGGTGTGTTGTGTGTGTGTGGGGTGTGTGTTGTGTGTGTGTGTGTGTGGGGTGTGTGTTGTGTGTATGTGGGGTGTGTGTTGTGTGTATGTGGGGTGTGTGTTGTGTGTGTGTGGGGTGTGTGTTGTGTGTGTGTGGGGTGTGTGTTGTGAGTGTGGGGTGTGTGTGTGTGTGTGTGTGTGTGTGTGTGTGTGTGTGTGTGTGTGTGTGTGTGTGGGTGTATTGTGTGTGTGTGGGTGTATTGTGTGTGTGTGGGGGTGTGTTGTGTGGGTGTGGGGGGGTGTTGTGTGTGTGGGGAGGGGGTTGTGTGTGTGGGGTGTGTTATGCGTGTGGGGTGTGTGTGTGTGTGTGGATGTATTGAGTGTGTGTGGGTGTATTGAGTGTGTGTGGGTGTATTGTGTGTGTGTGGGTGTGTGTTGTGTGGGTGTGTGTGTGGGGTGTGTTGTGTGTGTGTACTCACCTAGTTGTGCTTGCAGGGGTTGAGCTCTGGCTCTTTGGTCCCGCCTCTCAACCGTCAATCAACAGGTGTACAGGATCCTGAGCCTATTGGGCTCTATCATATCTACACTTGAAACTGTGTATGGAGTCAGCCTCCACCACATTGCTTCCTAATGCATTCCATTTGTCAACCACTCTGACACAAAAAAAGTTCTTTCTAATATCTCTGTGGCTCATTTGGGCACTCAGTTTCCACCTGTGCCCCCTAGTGCGTGTGCCCCTTGTGTTAAATAGCCTGTCTTTATCTACCCTGTCGATTCCCTTGAGAATCTTGAATGTGGTGATCATGTCCCCCTAACTCTTCTGTCTTCCAACGAAGTGAGGTTCAATTCCCGTAGTCTCTCCTCGTAGCTCATACCTCTCAGCTCGGGTACTAGTCTGGTGGCAAACCTTTGAACCTTTTCCAGTTTAGTCTTATGCTTGACTAGATATGGACTCCATGCTGGGGCTGCATACTTCAGGATTGGCCTGACATATGTGGTATATAATGTTCTGAAAGATTCCTTACACAAGTTTCTAAAGGCCGTTCTTATGTTAGTCAACCTGGCATATGCTGCTGCTGTTATCCTCTTCATATGAGCATCAGGGGACAGGTCTGGCGTGATATCAACCCCCAGGTCTTTCTCTCGGACTCTTGAAGTATTTCATCTCCCAAGTGGTACCTTGTATCTGGTCTCCTGCTTCCTACCCCTATCTTCATTACATTACATTTGCTTGGATTAAACTCTAACAGCCATTTGTTCGACCATTCCTGCAGCTTGTCCAGGTCTTCTTGAAGCCTCAAGCTGTCCTCCTCTGTCTTAATCCTTCTCATAATTTTGGCGTCGTCAGCAAACATTGAGAGGAATGAGTCTATACCCTCTGGGAGATCATTTACGTATATCAGAAACAGGATAGGTCCAAGTACAGAGCCCTGTGGGACTCCACTCTTGACTTTACGCCAGTCTGAGGTCTCACCCCTCACTGTAACTCTCTGCTTCCTATTGTTTAGGTACTCCCTTATCCACTGGAGCGCCCAACCAGTTACTCCTGCCTGTTTCTCCAGCTTATGCATCAACCTTTTATGGGGTACTGTGTCAAAGGCTTTCCGACAGTCCAAAACAATGCAGTCCGCCCACCCTTCTCTTTCTTGTTTAATCTATGTCACCTGATCGTAGAATTCTATCAATCCTGTAAGGCAAGATTTACCCTCCCTGAACCCATGTTGATGGGTTGTCACGAAGTCTCTTCTCTCCAGATGGGTTACCAGGTTTTTTCTCACAATCTTCTCCATCACCTTGCATGGTATACAAGTTAAGGACACTGGCCTGTAGTTCAGTGCCTCTTGTCTGTCACCCTTTTTGTATATTGGTACTACATTAGCAGTCTTCCATATTTCTGGCAGGTCCCCCGTTTCCAGTGACCTACTATACACTATGGAGAGTGGTAGGCAAAGTGCTCCTGCACACTCTTTCAATACCCATGGCGAGATTTCATCCGGCCCAACAGCTTTTCTCACATTCAGCTCCAATAGGTGCTTCTTTACCTCATCTCTTGTAATTTCGAACCTATCCAAGGTCACCTGGTTTGCTGCCACCTCTTCAAGCGCCGCGACATCTCCCTGTTCTATTGTAAAGACCTCCTGGAACCTTTTGTTGAGTTCTTCACACACCTCTTTGTCATTCTGTGTGTACTTGTCCTCGCCCACCCTAAGTTTCATCACCTGTTCCTTCACTGTTGCTCTTCCTCCTGATGTGACTGTGTAGTAGCTTGGGTTAGGTCTTGGCTTTATTAGCTATATCATTTTCATACCTTTTCTCAGCTGCTCTTCTCACACTAACATACTCGTTCCTGGTTCTCTGGTATCTCACTCTACTTTCTGGTGTTCTGTTATTACGGAAGTTCCTCCATGCCCTTTTGTTCTGCTCTTTTGCTTTCATACATTCCTTATTAAACCACGGATTCTCCCTTTGCTTCTCTGTTTTTTCCTGTCGGGCTGGGACAAACCTGCTTACAGCCTCCTGACATTTTTGGGTGACATAGTCCATCATGTCTTGTACGGACTTGGTTCCGAGTTCTGTGTCCCAATGTATATCCCATAGGAATTTATTCATTTCCTCATAGTTTCCCTTTCGGTACGCCAGCCCTTTGGTTCCCAGTTCTTTTTTGGGGGTGATAATTCCCAGCTCAACCAGGTACTCAAAGCTTAATACACTATGATCACTCATTCCCAAGGGGGCTTCCAACTTCCCTTATATCCGACTCATTTAGGGTAAATATCAGATCAAGCAAGGCTGGTTCATCCCCTCCTCTCATTCTTGTCGGTCCCTTGACGTGTTGACTTACAAAGTTTCTTGTTACCACATCCAGCAGCTTAGCTCTCCATGTCTCTGGGCCTCCATGTGGGTCTCTGTTCCTCCAATCTATCTTCCCATGGTTGAAGTCTCCCATGATTAGAAGTCTGGATTCGTTCCTGCTAGCCACAGAAGCTGCTCTCTCTATTATGTTGATGGTGGCCAAGTTGTTTCTATCATATTCCTGTCTGGGTCTTCTGTCATTTGGTGGGGGGTTATATATGACTACTATTATAATTTTCTGTCCTCCAGTTGCTATGGTGCCTGAAATGTAGTCACTGAAACCTTCACAGTTCTGAATTACCATCTCTTCGAAACTCCAACCTTCTCTTAGTAGCAGAGCTACACCACCTCCTCCTCTCCCTTCTCTCTCTTTCCTCACTACATAGTAGCCCTGTGGAAACACTGCGTTTGTTATGATTTTCGTTAACTTTGTTTCTGTGAGTGCTATTATGTCTGGGTTTTCTTCTAGTGCTTATTCTCCAAGTTCACTTGTTTTATTTGAAATCCCATCTATGTTAGTGTACATCGCCTTGAAGCTCACTTTCTTCTGTTCATTTTCATGTCCCTTTCTTGGCAAGCATTCTGCTGGTGTGGGAAGCTGTTCCATGGGTGAGAGGATCTGTAAGGTGGTTTGCAGGGTCTCAGAGGATTTTGGGGTGGGGGGTGGGGGTTTAAGGAAAGGGGGGACAGGTAGGGTGTGGGTTAAGGAGGTAGAGGGGACATGGAGGATACGCAGTGAGGGGGGAGGAGGGATAGGGAGGGTATGGGATGAAGGGGGAGGGGGACAGGGGGAAAAAGGTGGGAGGGGGGACATGATGGGAATGGGGAAGGGGTGTCAGGGGTCAGAATGGGGTGGGGTGGGAGGGAGGGTTGGGTGGAGGCAGGTAGAGTGAGGGGAAGGGAGGGTTTCTATGCAGAGGGGGTGGTGGTGTTCCCCCCCCCCCCTCTGGTGTTGCTGGGATGCTGGTTTTGGGTTCTCCTCTTGTCTCTGGAACTGTTGTGTTGAGGGCTGTGTTTTCCTGGTTTGCTCCTCTCTCCCTGCGCTTCCTCCTTGCCTCTGCTGCCCTGGCTCTCTCCTCCTTCGTCCTGTCCCTCTGCAGGAATACTTTTTTGTATCCCTCCATATGCTGCAGACGACTCTTCCTTTCGAGAATGTCCTCCTTCGTGGTTTCGTTTGTAAACACCACCTTTACAAGTCGGTTTCTGTCCTTGTTGTACCAGCCCAACCTGAAAACCTTCTCTGTTATGTACAGCCCCTTCCATCTGTAACCCCTTCAGTAGCCCATGTACTGCCTCTCTATCCTTGCCATTCCATTCTTGCCTGTTGGATCCTTCCTGTGTGTGTGTGTGTGTGTGTGTGTGTGTGTGTGTGTGTGTGTGTGTGTGTGTGTGTGTGTGTGTGTGTGTGTGTGTGTGTGTGTGTGTGTGTGTGTGTGTGTGTGTGTGTGTGTGTGTGTGTGATGTGTATTTCAAGAAATAATTGGCATAATTATATAAAATTTATTGTCTGCAAATAGGACAGTTTTGCAAAGATACTAGACATGAAGTACAAACTACCATGTGATTACAAGGCAACAACATAACATTTTATTTATTTATATGTACAAGGTACAGTGGGCTTGTGAGAGTACAAAGCATTGTTGTTTATACATTCTTGTAAAGCTACTAACATGCGTAGCGTTTCGGGCAGGTACTTAATCGAACAGATAATTTTAAGAAGGTAATTTCTAGCAAAATTTAAAAAATCTGAACTGGTTAATTGGAAGAATTTGGTAACGACTAGTAGTTACTTAAAAGTAAAATTTGAAGATTATCAACAGTTGTACCATACAACTGCTACATACAATTATGCTACAATATTGTAGCCTAATTTGAGGGTTATTTTAAGGTATAATGCAGTAAAATATGCGTTTAATATAACAGCCATGATAAAAATTTATAGCAATGATTGCAGTGGCAAAGTTGTATGGCTTGGGTACATACATTGGGAGATTGGGTAGCAAAAGATACAGTGCGAGTTTTAAGCATTAGGTAGGAAACTGTGAAGATTAAATTAGGTATGTTTTGGTTCTGTTTTTGAATAAGGCAAATGTAGGACAGCTTTTCAATTCCTTAGGGAGTGAGTTCCATAGAATAGGTCCCTTTATTTGCAGTGTTTGCACAGATTATGTTTGACTGGGGATATCAGAGATATTTATTTCTGGTATGGTGATTATGGGTTCTGTTACATCTGTCCAGGACGAGTTTCAGAAGAGTATTTAAGAACAGGATTATGTAAATGTCTGAAATCCGATTTCTGCTGGGTGATGGGCTTGAGGTAGTTTGCATTGGTTGAACCCCATGCAGAGATACCATATAGATTAACAGGGATAGATTAACGTGTAATATAGGAAGAGGAGAGCAGAGTTTCGAACATAATGATTTTTTAGAGCATACAGCCGTTTATGAGACTTTCTTGGTTGTATGTGGGTGCTGAAGTTCTCTCTTGTCTAGGTATTGGCCAAGGAACTTTCCATCATTTTTATTGCTAATGTTAATGTGGAGGGAGCCGCCACGTGGTGAGATAATGGGGTGATATAATACTAATTATAATAATTCACCTTGTACTTTAGTCGTCGGGGAAGGAAGGAAGGTAGGTGAAGCAATTCTAGGCTTCTCAGGGGAGGTAGGGTAGAGGGGTGGCAAAGCCTCGTCAGTCAGCCAGTTAGTTCATATGTTAAGTACAAGTGGTTGCCGGGTGGGCTTCGTCAATGCTGGGTCACGTGCCGTTCATCTCTGTCCCTCTTGGCCCTCTCCAGGCCTGCGCAGGGGGCGCTGCACGCGGCCGCCATCCACCAATCGGCGCACAGTCCTGCCTATGATCCGAAATGTCACCTTTGCCGGGCTCTTTGAATGTGGTTCCCTCCACATTTCCCCCGTCCTTATAAAACAATTGATATATCAGAGGGATCATGTTCCACTATACATAATATGTCCTTTGGAAAATAACCTTAACCATCACTGTATCATCCTTTGCAGATGACACTAGGATTTTCATGAGAGTTGGCAACATAGAGGACACGGCAAACCTCCAATCAGATGTAGATCAGGTCTTTCTATGGGCTACAGAAAATAATATGGTGTTTAACGAGGATAAGTTCCAGCTCATGCGCTACGGAAAAATTGAAAATATAAAAACAGAAACCACGTACAAAACTCAGGCAAATCATAACATAAAACGAAAAGGCAATGTAAAGGATCTGGGTGTACTCATGTCGGAAGACCTTACCTTTAAAGAACACAATTAAGTAGCCGTCACAACTGCAAGAAAAATGACAGGTTGGATAACAAGAACTTTTCACTCTAGAGATGCTATACCGATGATGATACTTTTCAAAACGCTTGTGCTCTCTAGAGTGGAGTACTGCTGCACAATGACAGCCCCTTTCAAAGCTGGAGAAATTGCTGACCTAGAGAGCGTGCAGAGATCCTTTACTGCTATAATCCACTCAGTAAAACATCTAAATTACTGGGACCGACTAAAGAGCCTAAATCTGTACTCCCTTGAGCGCAGGCGGGAGAGATGCATAATAATTTACACGTGGAAAATAATTGAGGGGCTGGTCCCAAACCTACACACAGAAATAACACCACATGAGACCAGAAGACATGGCAGGATGTGCAGAATACCTCCGTTGAAAAGCAGAGGTGCAACAGGTACTCTGAGAGAGAACTCTATCAACATCAGAGGCCCGAGACTGTTCAACACGCTTCCACTACACATAAGGGGCATAACTGGCAAACCCCTCACAGTGTTCAAGAGAGAACTGGATAAGCACCTCCAAAGGATACCTGATCAACCAGGCTGTGACTCATACGTCAGGCTGCAAGCAGCCGCGTCTAACAGCCTGGTTGATCAGTCCAGCAACCAGGAGGCCTGGTCGACGACCGGGCCGCGGGGACACTAAGCCCCGGAAGCACCTCAAGGTAGCCTTAAGGTAGGTTGCTCCACACTGAGGAGTGGAGTAGCAAACAAGGCAACAAAAAACATTTCTTGTTTAACAAATGGGTCCTATTACAATTATTACCTGTATTTCTTTGCACATTATCCAATAAAATATTTATCTTTGAACACTACACACACTATTTCAACACCACTACATATTTCCCTTTTTTCTCTCTGGCGCTCTGGAGAGGGAGGGGGGAGAGGAGGGGGAGGGGGAGTGGGGGGAGATAGAGGGAGGGAGGGGGAGAGGCACAGTAGGTTGGGTTTGGCACAAGGCTCAAGGGTGGGGGGGGGGGGGGGTTTAGCCTACAACCGTTAACCCCCCAACCCCTCTTCTCCACTTGAACTTGTACTAAAATTCACCTGAAATCAACGCCTTGCTATAACTTTCTCTGCAGACTTGCTACAGCAACCACAATAGCTTTAATGACTAGCACTCGCCAAGGGCTGTCCGTAGACACCCAGCACGACTGTGTAAGAGTTGTATTTCTTAAACTTCTGCTCCGGTGCACATCCTATGCACTCATTCCAGTGCAAAAGGGAACTGGAAAAATTCCTCTCCTGACACAGATGTGAAGGGGTGAGAGACACGGAACTTTCTCAGGGCTCGAAACGAGCCACAATGAAGATTAGACATTCTTTGCTAAACATTCTCCATACAAATTAATCATTCTATAAGAAAATAATTTACTTTTTAATTTTTTTGCATGGGCAGATAATAATGAATATCCATAGCCACATTTTAAGTGTTAAACAAACCTTAATCTATTAAAATAACCAAGATTTATTATATATACTGAGTAAAATACTGTCAGTGATTACATTCTGGTTGCATCTATCCATTTCTAGCTACTGCTGCTTGAGCGAAAAAGTGAACGAAAAATACCTTCATTGTCAAGGCTTTTCTTTGCAATATGTATAGTTTGGAGAGAAGAAAAAACTGGATAAACGATTAAAAGCCCATACTAAACTGCAAATACAAAAAAGTATGATTAAAAAATGAATCTTGCAATAATCATACAAGATTAGTGTAAGCTTAAAAACACACACAAATTTTTCAGTGCTGGAAACGATGCACTGAATCTAATATCACAGTGAAGATATTAGACATTACCTATTTGCATTTACATCCAAAATTATGTTACTACTAGTATTCTTAAAATTGCAAGTTACGCTTCATAAATTAGTCTTCAAATTTTTCTTCATTACAATCAATGTTTGGTACAATACCAGTTGAAACAAATTTATTTTCCACCATTAAATGCATATTTAGAAACAAAAATCGGATCGCACCTTATTTTTGTATTGGTTGTTTCGCTGATAAAGATATTTTTTCGATTATGTTCTTTAGACGAATCAAAGTTGGTGGCTGGTCTCATCGTTGGACCAGTCAAAGTTGGTGGCTGGTCTCATCGTTGGACCAGTCAAAGTTGGTGGCTGGTCTCATCGTTGGACCAGTCAAAGTTGGTGGCTGGTCTCATCGTTGGACCAGTCATTACCGTACCACATTAGATTCAATTTATCTTGCGCTTTTTCATTTTTTTAATCTCTTCTACTTCTTCGATTTTTTTTTGCATTGGGGCCAGGAAACATGTGTGTCCCGAGAGCTGTTGTGCGAGGAAATTGATGTTGTGGCCCAGTTCCGTGTAGACGACTCAAGGAGTGGTGTAGACGTCTCGTCAATAAGATCAGAGACCATAGTATAGTAGTCATTTAATTTCATTCTCCTTTTGCCATCTCTAAAAGAGTTGTAAGGTGGCTGATCTAAAATTTGATCAGCTTTTTTCCTGACCAACTTATGAGATTCTAGTACAGCTGGCTCTTTCAGTCATTGGCACTTGTAATAACATAAATAATGATTTACACAAACATTGTATTGAAAAGAAAAGGTAATGCACACATTTTGGGAGCCTTCGACCTTACACTACAGTATTTTGACTTCGTCCTGGCTCCAATTGCATTCAACACCACTTTGCAATAGTAGAACAGCTTAAACCACGCAAGTTCGGACTTATCCTGGACACAATGCTCATGTTTAAGGGTGCACGATATCGAGTGAGGTGTCAAGCTGAGGGGAGTGGTTCTTTACACACTGAATTTAGAGTAGCGGCTTAGTAGTGGCAGCTTTGGAACTTGTGCCGTGTGTTGATGGCACCTCAAACGTTTATTGTGAGAGTATAACAGGCCATGTTAATGTAAACGCCTGTTTACTCTATAAACCAATAAAACATTTACAGCGCTTATTAATACTCAGGGAACATTCATTATTTTCAGATTGGTTTCTTTCAATGTTAATTGTGTCAGACAGACACTTGGACGCCTGATTGACCGATCACCCTGTAAACACGTCGATAATCGTAACACTTTCTCTGGACAACCAATCACAAGATACAGCTTATATATCATTGCAAAGGACATATGTGAGTTCTTTCTAGATACTCTGCAACATTAATGACATACACAGTTAGCAACATCAATGAACTGTCAAAGTTGACAGTAAATATAGCATGCTCATAACTAAACATGTTACATATTTAACACACACTAACTCTTGAGGTGATCAATGTGATGCTACACTTATAATCACATGTTCACCATCAAGTCTCTCTTTCCACTCCACAACGTGCGGGTGATCAATAAGTCGAGTAATATCTGTAAATAAATTATAGTATTAGTACTTAAAATAACTTTTTTTTTTTTTTTTTTTTTTTACATGCGAACATGCGAATAAATACAATACAATAAATATAATAAAATAAGAAACCAATAACAAAACAATCAGACAACAAAAAAATACAAAAGCACAAAGCAAATTAACACAAAGTAACACAAATACACTAAATACCGGCCTGAAGGGCCGACAACAAAATCACAACAATGAACATAAACACAATGAAACACAGGAAAAAGAAACAACAATACTGGACAGGAGGGTAACGGAAACACAATAAATACAACAAAACAACGGTCATGAAAAACACAACACCGGCCTGAAGGGCGCACAATAGGTACAATACATTGCAAACAAACCACAGGTCACAGCAAGCACACAGACTACTCAAATTGTTCATACTTATCCGGCCACTCTGCCGCCGGGAACCGAACACAATACGCCTCCCACAGTAACATGACGTCATCCGGAACAGGCACAGTATTAACAGTACGAGGATCAGGCATCAACTCCGGCACACCCACAACAAAACACCGAGCCCGCTGTACCCAGATGGAAGAAGGGCACCACAGAATAGAATGCACGCGGTCAATAATGTCAAACCGCAGAGGATGCTGCGCATCATGCGCCACTCCGGAGGCCAAGACGAGAGGGAGAGGCTCCTCCCACGAGGCCGGGCAATGGGCAGCGCACTGGGAGCCTCCTCGGCCGCCCCACAGCGCTCCGCGTCAACCACCGGACGTTGTTCCTGCCGGGACCCCCCACGCTTGGTATCCTTCTTCAGTACCAGCTTGATGCCTCGGCGCGCACCAGAACTCTCACCATCCACGTCAGTAGGAGCGACCACCCCCCACTGCGCAACACATTAAGGAACCAATGCGGGAAAATAATATTTTAGATTTAGTGTTAATGTCTGTCACCCATGACATAAATACTGTTAGATCTAGATGCTCTAGATATTTCATTCCATAGATGCTTTGCTTCCATTATGTCTAAATTTGGTGGCCTATATATAACTCCTATTATAATATTATTTGCTTTTACGTTTAATTCTATCCAAATAATTTCTGTGTGTGGCTCAGTTTTGATTCCCTCTTTGAGACTACATTTCAAATTGTCCCTAACATATATGGCTACTCCCCCTCCTCGTCTAATATATCTATCTGTGTGAAATAGTTTAAATCCATTTATCTGATATTCAGCTAATAGTTCTCTATTTTCTACATCCATCCACGTTTCGGTAAGTGCAATAATATCTATTTTTTTCTGTGCAGACAAGAGAATATAATTCATTAATTTTATTTCTTAGACTTCTACTGTTAGTGTAATATATCCTAAGTGAATTGTTATTTTGAGGCCCTTTTCTTTCCCTGATCATATTGCCAATTTTTTTCTCCCACGAACACATACTTTTATTACCTCCTTCCTCCAAATCAATTCCCATACCACTATCTACTAACAGTTTAAACCCAAACAAACACCTCTAACCACTGGTTCCAACGAGTTCGCAACAGCAACAACCCCAGCCCTCGATAGATGCACCCCATCACGAGCATACATTTCATTTCTTCCATAGAAGTGTTCCCAGTTGTCTATGAAAGATATTGCATGTGATTTGTATTATCTTTCCAGCCAGCAATTGACACCAAGTGCCCTCGACATCCATTCATTTCCCACTCCCTTTCTTGGAAGAATGCCACATATGATCGGGATTCCTCCCTTGCTCCTAACTAATTCAATGGCTGTCCTGAATCTCTGTATTAGTTCCTCACTCCTAACTCGCCCAACATCATTACCCCCTGCACTAATACAAATAATGGGTTTGTTCCCATTTCCCGTCATAATATCATTCATGTTTCCAACAATATCACCAATTCCAGCTCCCGGATAGCAAACCCTTAATCTGTTCCCCCTATGTCTGGCACAAAA
This sequence comes from Procambarus clarkii, assembly GCF_040958095.1. Classification (NCBI taxonomy): domain Eukaryota; kingdom Metazoa; phylum Arthropoda; class Malacostraca; order Decapoda; family Cambaridae; genus Procambarus; species Procambarus clarkii. Next base: position 43,229,199 of record NC_091161.1, read on the forward strand.
CGTTCTGTCTAAATAACTCACCTGGGAATCTCCCAAAACCAAAATTCTCTTCGGTACCGCCTTAATTTTTTGAGCAGCCTGAGGGGCCTGCGCTCCACCGCTTCTCGCTGATTTCCTCGCTGCAGGCGCACCACAGCACTCGTCCTCCAAGACGGCAAATGAATTTGCTGTCCTTAGGGCGTCTGTAGGCGGCCTTGTCAAGGTCTTCTCAAGACCCCTGTCCTTCACGACTCTCCACGATGAGGTCTCATCAACACTGGTCTCCTTCGTTTCCTCCCGAAGTCTCAGCCGTCGTACCTCCTCCTGCAGGGAATCCATCTCTGCTCTCAGAGCTCCAACCAGACTCACCAAATCCTTCACTAATCCTTCCATTATTGCAATAGTAATGTTACTCCAGAGCTCCAGCTAACACAACCTCTCACTGTGACAGCACCTGACTGACTCAATCTTGTCACTAGAAATACCTTAAATATTGACATTTACATTAATAACAGCAATGCTTCTGCTCAAGGTGTCTAGCACTACAGGTGACGTTCCAGGTTTGTAAAGTATCTGGAATGAGGGTTCATGGAACCAGCGTGGCATTTGGGGGCACTTGGTTCTTTTGACAAAATGACACCTGACAAAATGACGTTGGAATAGATATAGTTCAAAATATCTAACTGCCTCTACAACTGATAGCGCCTCCCTATCCGTGGCCGAATAACTAACCTCTGGTCCCTTGACCTTCCTAGTGAAATAAGCCTTTGCATAGGGGAGATTTTCTTAATCACGTTGTATTAAACATCTGCCAATACCTATGACAATGGGGTCAGTGTGAACCTCCGATTCTATCAAAATCAGGTAAGGCCAATACAGGGACTGTAATGAGCTGATGATTCATTTTAGCATAGGCAACATCATGCTCTGGTTTCCCAACAAACTTTACATTTTTCTTTGTTAAATCAGTCAAGGGTACTTTTATATTGGCAAAACTTTCATAGTGGGGACGGAAATATTCGACCGCCCCCAGAAATCTGCACACGTCCTAGGTGTTCTTGGAAGTGGAATTTCAACAATGGCACTGCAAGAGTTTGGATCTGGCTTGTTACCGTCTAAGCTCACCTGGAACTCCAGAAACTTTAATTTTTGAGCTGCCAAAGTGCACTTCTGAACATTTAATTTAATTCCTGCTCGATCTAACAAAGGAAGTCTCAGTGGAGTCTCAAAAGTGTTCACCAAACGTCCAGGCATATATTGCATCATCCAGGTATGTAGCGAGTACCTTCCCAAGACTGGACTGAGTATGTAATTAATGGCCCTCTGAAATGAAGGGGGTGTCTTTTGGTCAAAAGGCATCCTACAAAATTGATAAGGGTGCCTGCCCTCAGGAAATGCTGTCTTTTCCCTTTTTCTCAGCCACTGGTATTGCCCAATATGCAGAATTAGCATAAAGAGTGGAAAAGTATTTTACTGCCCGGAATTGTTCTATTATATCCTGAATTAGAGATTAATTATAAATATCACCCTTAGTAATTTTGTTCACCTTCCAGTAGTTCACACAAAAATGGTAACTACCATCTGGTTTACGAACTAACACAATAAGAGACAACCATATCTTGATGATTTCGAGGCTTAGTGTTCCCGCGGCCCGGTCCTCGACCAGGCCTCCACCCCGAGGAAGCAGCCCGTGACAGTTGACTAACTCGCAGGTATCTATTTACTGCTAGGTGACAGGGACATCAGGGTGAAAGAAACTCTGCCTATTGTTTCTCGCCGGTGCCCGGGATCGAACCCGGGACCACAGGATCATGCGTCCAGTGTTCTGTCCTCTCAGCCACCGGCTCCCACCATAGTGACATACTAGGCTCTATCATGTCCTGTCTTAACATTTTCTGGCACTCATGCTGGATAACATTCTTTTCCTGTTCCGTGAGCCCATTGCCGGGTGAAAACAGGTGCATAGTCATCTGTTGGGATGGTGTGATCAGTTATATCAAGGAGACCAATCTGGTCATCCTCGGTTGCAAACAATTTTAGAAATTTCCATGAAATCCCTCTTAACACTTTTATGTCTGTGGAACATGCTGCAAATCTAGTGCTGATAATAATTTCTCTACATCTTGTATAATATTTTAACCTTTACTCGTTTATGTTCTTCAATGGTCTCTTACTCTCGGTAACATTTAATGCACTACATTGTGCTTTGATAGTTCGCATTTCAGATGACTCATGGTGCAAAATTTCTGAAGTGTTCACCAGAGATTCCAGAGATATTCTATTACCTGCTCTGAAGCAATAGGTTTTGTGAAAGATGTTGACTGGAATAAGTGCATCTTTATCAAGCACTACAATTAGATGGTGAGGAATTAATAACCTGTCACATCTCCCCCTCCCCATCCAGCCCGTTGACGCCATGAGGGGGCTTGGTGGCCGGCTGCTGGAGTGTGATGCTCCACGGGACGATCTTCTGTCCTTTGATAAGGCAGGAGCCTTATGCTCCTGCTGCTGTCTTCTCCAATTATACCGGATCGCTTTTCCTTTTCCTTATGTTTCGTTTTTCTCCCCCCCCCTCTTCTCCTATCTACTTGTCGTTTCCTGCCGATCTTTTCCTAGTTTTGATTATTCTTTTGGACTTCTTCTATTTTGACATCCAGGTGCTCTTGCGCCTGTAGAACTGTAGTACCTAACGTCGAGAGCGAGGGAATTTTCTTTTATTGTCAATCCTCCTTTCGTCGCTGAACGCGATCTCGACGGACTCACGGTTCTTAAGGTGGCGTGTGTGGGGCGTATACTCACGACGCACCCCTAGGGGACCCCGACATGATCGGCGATAGCTTCTTGTTGGGTGTCCTGCCTCTAATTGTGGCTCCATGGTGGGTGTAGGGGCACATTCGTGAATGAATGTCTGACTCCAGTTTCATGTCAAATTCTGTTGTTCTTATCCCTTCTCAGGCTCGTGGGGTGGGTGACCAAGCCCCCGAGTCGGTCCATGTTGGAAGACTGGGCTCTGTAGCCCCGGCTGTGTTGGGCCCCGACCTTGCTCCTCCTCCCGACCTTGCTCCTCCTCCCGACCCTCCTCCTCCTCCCGACCCTCCTCCTCCCGACCCTCCTCCTCCCGACCCTCCTGACTACTCCCCTCGGCTCCTCTCCCCCCTCTGTGTTTGGATCGAGCCTCAAGCCCCCAGTGGTGACCACCTCGTCCCATGGCACAGCTCAGTCTCTAGTAGTGACTACTGGGCCTTTTAACTCCTCTCTCTGGGGGTTCTCAACGCCGTCCTCACCACGGAACCACGGGCCACGCTTGCATGATTCCTTCCTGTACTGATGCGTTTCAAGCCTTGTTTGGTCCCGCTTTGGGGGCCAAATACTTTGATCTCCTCCCACTTGATTCTACGCCTCCTGACGATTTCTCTTCATAGGCACCTTGTTGATTCAGTAGATGCCTCTGTATCCTTCAACCCCACCCGTTTTGGTACACTTGTCATTGCTGCTGCTCCTCAGGATGCAGCCTCCTGCTTGGCCGCCTTATCCTGCATTGGCGAGACCCCTGTTCAGGTCTCCATGAACGCTCGGTTAAATGCCAGTGTTGGCACTGTTCTCCTCCCACACCATGTTGCAACCGGTGTTAGGAATCTAAAAGACTGCCACGAGGATATCAAGCATACCCTCGAGGCCCAAGGTCATTCTGTCCTTCAGGTGGATACGTTCACTCGTCCCCCTCGAGGTCGTCGCCGTCTGCCCCTTCGGGTTGTGAAGATTACCTTTGATGGTAGGACCCTTCTGCCCTCCTTCATTCTTGCTGGTGCCAGATGCTCCGTTCAGGGATATATTCAATCTCCTCGGCACTGCAATAAGTGCTGGAGGTTTGGGCATGGTGCCCTCAAATGCTCTAGTCCTGTCTCTCTCTCTCTGTCCCATGTGTGGGGGCGAGGGTCACTCTAAGTTGGAGTTCACTTCTCCCCAGGCTCGCTGCCTCAATTGCGGTGAGGCCCACCCTACCTTCTCCCGCACGTGTATACGTTACAAACTTGAGGCAGCCGTCCTCAACTTGAAGCACCGGGACAGTTTGTCTTTTCCTGAGGCTCGGCGCAAAGTTCATTGTCTCCCTCCTTTCGTTGGCGCGTCTTATGCTCGCTTGGTACACTCTTCCTCTCCTCGTCCTTCCCATCTTCCTCAATCTCACAACCGTTCACAAGCCTTAGACCCGGACACGCCCACCACCACCTCCCCTGTTCCTTTCCATTCTGTCCCGGAGGGTCCCCCTCCTGGTTCTCTGTCTATGGTTCCCCTTCTTTCTACCCAGTCTGTCATGTCTTTTGTGTCTTCTTTCTCCTCTCCCTCTAGTCCTCCTTCCCATCATTCTCTTCCGTCTCTTGGGTAGCCACCCCACCTGACTGTGCGGGCCGATATCCATCGCTTTCCTGGTGATCGTGTTGTTCGCTCTCGTTCTTCTTCTATTGAGACGCTAGTCTCTGTTGCCCAGTACATTGCTGCTGGGACACCTGTGTTTCTGAGTCACAAGCGGAAACCTGGCTCCTCTCATTCCTCCTCCCTGGCAGGTAAGAAGGCTTCGCTTTCTTATTCGCTCCCTACCTCTGATTCTATCGTTCCTTCCCCTCCTGCTTTGGTGGTAGAGCCCCATGTTCCTACTGTAGAGGTTTCTTTGGCCCCCGGTTCCGTCTTGGTTACTGCCCTTGCTGAGATGCGCTCCCCTCTTTCTGCCACTCCTCCTCCTGCTCTTCTTTCCCGCCCCTCTCGGTTGTCTCCTCCTCCTCCGGACCCCTGCTAATCCACCTCTGGCCTGTCCTCCTACTCCTTTCCCTTCTTCTTTACTCGGTTTACCCATCCCCCCCCTATCCCTGACTTCGCTGACCCTGACCCTGACCCTGTGCTTCTTTAACGTGTTGTGTTTCTTTTTCACCTTTATTTCTTCTTTGTTCTCTGTTGCTGTCCTCTTTTTTTTTGTCGATGTCTATTCTTCAGTGGAACATCCGTGGATACTACGCCAATTTTCATGACGTCCAACTCCAAATTTCAGTTTTTGCCCCTTTGTGTCTGTCTCCAGGAGCCGATGCTTGGTGCTCGTCCTGGTCACTTCCGAGGCTATTCTTTCCCCCCCCCCCCCAGCTGTTGCTGGGGCCCATAACTCTTCTGCTCTCTTGATTCGCTCCGATGTTCCCTTCGTCCCCTTACTTTTTTCATTGCCTCTCCACTGTTCTGCTGCCCGTCTTTGCGCGTAAATGGTACACGGTTTGTTCTATTTATCTCCCCCCCCCCCCACTGTCCCACAGTCTCTTCTCGATTTTAAACACCACCTGGACTCCTTGCCGGAGCCTGTGCTCCTGCTGGGTGATTTCAGTTGCCGACGTGCACTTTGGGGTGATGTGCTGACAAACACTCGGGGACGCCTTCTTAAGTCGTTCATCCTCTCTTCTTCCCTGTCTCTTCTGAATTCTGGTGAGCCCACTCATTTGGGCTCTGACTCGCTCCCTTCCCTGCCTCGATCTTTCTCTGTGCTCGTTATCCTTTTACTTTGATTTCGCGTGGCGGGTCCTTGATGACCTCCATGGCAGTGACCATTTTCCCATCCTTGTTACCTTTTTCTCTTTTCACTCTCCTCTCTCCTTCCCTAGGTGGCGGTTTGCCGAGGCTGACTGGCGCCTCTTTACCCTCCGTGCTACTATTTCCTACCTCTCTGTTCTGCCACTCCCTCGCGCCCTCTTTCTTTTACATGACACTGTCTTTGACGCTGCCCTCGGCTCTATTCCTCGCTCTTCGTTTCGGGGAACGAGGAAGTGCGTTCCCCGCGTGGAATATGGACTGTGCTCGGGGTGTCCGCTGTAAACGTGCAGCCTGGAAGACACACCGCCACTGGCAGATGGTTGAGTCTTTTCCTTTGCTTCCGAAGGTGAGTGCGGTGGCCCGTAGGACCATCAGTATGGCTAAACGTGCATGCTGGATGTCTTATTTCTTCACCGTTACGTCCGAAACTCGTCTGCCACTGGTATGGAAGCGTATCCTCATGATAGTGGGTAATTTCGTTCCTAATACCTCGCCGGTCCTTTACCTCCGTGGTGCTCTTGTGGCGGACCCGTTGCAGTCGCGATCGAACTGGGTTTCCACTTTTATCTGTTAGCTCTGGTTCTCATCTTGCCCAAACCTTCCTTCTTTCCTTCCTTCGTAAACCTATTCTTGAATCTCATCCTTTAGATTTCTGTACCCATCTTCGCCTTCCCTATAACGATCCCTTCTCTCTGAACTTCAGTCTGCCCTAGCCCTCTGCGGTTCTACGGCGGCAGGTTCCGATGGCATTCATTATGAGATGCTTCGCCATCTGAGTCTGTACAGTCGGATCTGGGAGTCGTCGTCAGTTCCTGAGGACTGGCTCGATGCTGTTGTCCTCCCTGTTCGGAAACCAGAGTTTCTTGGGTCATCCCCCAAGGACTTCCGCCCTGTTGCCCTCATGAGTTGTCTGCAAGCTCTTTGAACGTATGGTTAACGTTCGTTTGATGTGGTTCTTAGAGCACTATCACCATCTCTCCCCTTCTCAATTTGGTTTTCGCAAGTGCTGCAGCACAACGGATGTCCCAGTGAGCTTGGAGGTCTATATTCGTACTGGTTTTGCTGCAAAAACCTCCGTTGTTGCCGTCTTTTTTTACCTGGAAAAAGCTTACGTCAGTACCTGGCGGTATCATATTCGGTCCCAACTTTATTCTTTTGGCCTTCGTGGGAATCTCCCTCAATTCCTCCAAAGTTTCCTCTCTCATCGTTCCTTTCGAGTGAGTCTTGGTACCCCACTCTGCCCCTTTTAGGCAGTATGAGGGTGTACCCCAGGGTAGTGTTCTGAGCACTACTCTTTTCTAGTTGACCTCAATAGTCTTCTATCCTCTCTTCCTTCTGGCGTCTTCTCCACTCTCTTTGTTGACGATCTTACCCTTTGCTGTCAGGGTGATGATTCGCCTCTCCTTCAACAGCGGCTTCAACTTGCGATTAAATGCCGTGTCATCTTGGGCCACCGATCATGGCTTCAAGTTCTCTGCGTCTAAGACTTGTGCTATGACTTTTATTCGGAAGAATGTCGTTCTTCGTCCCTCTTTTTCGCTTTATGGTCATCCCCTTGTGTACAGGGATTCCGCTAAGTGTTTGGGGTTAATCTTTGACACTCGTTTGTCATGGTCGCCCCATATCTCTTTCCTCAGAGTTGAATGCTCTAAGGCCCTTAACCTACTAAAGGTTTTGTCCCATACTTCTTGGAAAGCGGATAGGAGCACGCTCTTCTATTTGCACTCCTCTCGTCCTGTCTAAACTCGATTATGGTTGCACTGCATACTCTTCAGCTTCTCCTCCTCCTCATCGCCGTCTTGATGCTTTGCACCATATTGAGTTGCGTCTCGGCTCTGGTGCCTTTCGTTCGACTCCCGCCCTCAGCTTGTATGTTGACACTGGCTTCCTATCTCACCAGGACCGCCGTGATCGCTACTGTCTTCGCTATCTTGCGAGGTCCTTACAACATCCTTCCTCTCGCCTCTGTCGTGCTCTTTTACCCCTTCTGTGGTTCCTGTTCCTCCTCATCGCCTCCCACTTTGTCCGACTCTCTCGTCTACAGGATTCTCTTTCCGTTCGTATTTCTAATGTTTCTCCTCGTATTGTTCCTTCCTTGGCTCCCCTGTGGAGAGTCCCCTTTCCAATGTTCTGTACGTCTTTGACCCATATCACTAAAGCTTTTACACTTCCTACGGTTCTGAAACGCCTTTTCCTTGAGCACTTTTCTTTGTACTCCCACTCTGTTTCCATCTTCACCGATGGGTCTAAGTCTGCGAACGGTGTGGGCTATTCTGCTGTTTTTCCTAACCGCACTTATGTGTCGCCTCCCTTTGGAGGCTAGCGTCTTCACAGCAGAATTTTATTCTATTCTCTCTGCTCTCCGTTTCTTGCTTTCTCATTGTCAATCCTTCTTTGTGGTTGTAGTTGACTCTCGTAGTGGCCTCATGGCTCAAGGGGTCCTTTAATCCTGTCCATCCGGTGGTCATAGAGATTCAACATTGGCTGCTTCTTATCTCTAGTAAATTTAAATCTGTAGAGTTTTGCTGGGTTATCTTGAAGTTATCTTGAGATGATTTCGGGGCTTTAGTGTCCCAGCGGCCAGGTCCTCGACCAGGCCTCCACCCCCCAGGAAGCAGCCCGTGACAGCTGACTAACGCCCAGGTACCTATTTTACTGCTAGGTAACAGGGGCATAGGGTGAAAGAAACTCTGCCCATTGTTACTCGCCGGCGCCCGGGATCGAACCCGGGACCACGGGATCACAAGTCCAGTGTGATGTCCGCTCGGCCGACCGGGGTTCCCAGCCATATTGGTGTTTCTTTAAATGAGTGCGGATGCTGCCACTAGAGAAGCTATCCATTCTTGTCCCATCTCCTGTAAAGGTATTCCTTATTCCGACTTTTATCCAGTTATTCATTCCTCCATCTTTGCCTGTTGGCAGCGTTGTTGGTCTTCTGTAGTTGGTAACAAGGTGCGTACTCCCAAACATAGTGTATCCCCGTGGTCTGCCTTCCTGCCACTGTAACCGGCGGTGGGAAACGGCTCTAGCAAGGTTGCGCATTGGCCATACTCGCTTAACTCACGGTCACTTAGTTTGCACAATTAGGAGCAGGGCCTAATGGAGGGACAACTCCATTGAGTTGTCCCTCTTGCAGTTGTGTATTTCCTTGTTGAATATCCTGACTTCCAGGACGTGCGTGTGCCTTGCTTTCCGACAGTCCCTTGTGGGTCACTTGTCCCTCGCTAGAATTCTTGGTGAATCGAATACTTTTGATTTCGTTCACCTAATGCTTTTCTGTTCTCGTATTGGCATTCTTGGTGATATTTAGCGCCCTCTGATTATTTTGCACTTTGATGGTGCTACATAGCCTTCCCGGTTTGGTCCCTTCTTTTGATAATTACTTACTCTTCGCTTATTTCACTAACCTATACACTTGTTGACCGAATGGACAAGATGCGTGAACACCAAAGATTAAACACAGATGTGCACTATTGTAACGGGTACCGCCCTCAACCTTCAATTCTGGTGAACGCTGGCCGTTATTTAACCGATCTGTTGTTCGTTGTTTTATTCTTACTGTAACCTCTAGCTCAATGATTCCTTGTAACCTTGGTGGTTGATCACAAAGGCGCCACAAAACGAGGACACTGTACCTTTCATCTGCAAGTAAACTCACTAGAGACTTTAATAGCTGCCACTGCCTGACTTCAAAACCCACTGAATGCAATTACCCCAACTGACTGTAAAGCAGGAAACAGCCAATTGGTATAGAGTTGCAGAAAGGACATCTGTAATATGTTGAAGGGGGATAGAGTTTGCTTTAAGTGCGGTTCAATTTAAACAGAAAGAGAATAAATATTAAATAGACTAAGGGGTATTTATAGAGCTCACAAGAGTTCTTACAACACAAAAGTACACACGATTGCGAATTCAACAATAAAGAAATTTATAAAATAGAGAATATTTACTAAACAATTCAAATCACTATTATTTTGTACACAAAATAGTACCTGAACACCCCCTAAACTGAAGTATCCCTAGCTTGAGGCAATGGTTATTTCCTGTGGTTTACTATATAATGTACTTAATTCAACAGACATTACCTTAATCACAAGCCCAGGCCAGATGTTAAGCCCTTGCGTCTGGAGGTAGTGTTGACCACCAGGATCGTGCCAGCTACATTGATCTCAACCTCCTTGACCTCCAGCAAGCAAGCTGACCCATGGCTGGTTGACAAACTAATTTTCAACGATAATTATCTAAGCTAGACTCTCCTGCCCTGGGTCACTAAAGGTGACTGAATCCATTTTCCCAATTGAGGTTCAATTATCTCTGTAAATAACCAAGGGTACTGTCAATTATCCTACTGAGTAATAACATGAACTTCCCAAATGTAAATGAACTGACAAACAAGTTGATCGGTAGTCATTTAGCACCACTGAGGCTGCTACTGAGCCGCGAAAGTGTCATGCGCCTACCAGAAACTAGTTCTCTTATTCTAAATGAGTCATCTGCACTTGTCCCAGAATCCTCGTCACTGTAGAAAGAACTACTACATAGTTCCTTTCTTTGTGAATAGCTTGGATCAAGTCTCCAATATACAATACTCTCAAAATTAAGTAATGCCCTTTCATATAGCAAATTAACTAAGATGGAGTCTCGGAGTAGAAAGGTTTTGAGGAGAGGGTGGGGGTGAGGCTGCGTCCCTGGTGACCTGGCTAAAGTCAGTGTTGCCGCCTCAAAAGTCAAGCAGCTCTGCTATGTACTAAATTCCCGGCTGAAAACCTACCTGACTATATACTACTTAACTCCTTCAACATACAATTAAGGAGTACACAATCTATTCTTTGAAAGGGCTACCTCAAGATGGAATTTTACATGCAAAACTACACGTGACACATTTTTAATCTCTACCCTAGCACTGAGGTGTTATGTCCTGGCCAAGCTGGAAGTTCAGTCCTGCAGTAACAAACGTGCGGGCGTGTTTATACAATCCAGTTTATTAAGAATACATGATTATGAAGTTAGGCTGTTACAGTGGCTTGTCTGGCTTTGATCATGCTCTGTATTTCGGCTTTCCTAGCAGTGCAGTCCGGTGGAAGGGCAATATGGGCGTCTCCACATAGGTGACAGCATGGGAACTCAGCTTGACAATTCCTGTAGTGGGAAGCAGGCAGAGGAAGAGACTTCAGTGGTAGTCTCGACCACTGACAGACGCAACAATTAAGGTGTTTTCCATATTTCTGGTAGGTCTTCCGTCTCCAGTGACCTACTATACACTATGGAGAGTGGCAGAGTGCTGCTGCACACTTTCAATACCCATGGTGAGTTTTCGTCCGTGCCATCGGCCTTTCTCACGTCCAGATCCAACAGATGCCTCGACGTGAGAGGCATCAAAAATAAAAAAAAAGACAGGAACAAAATCAGTTCCTGTCTGATTTTGGCTCTGTTATCTGTAAAAATGATGCTACTACCTTTGCAGCTTCTCTGTGGTATGCTCGGGTAGAGCGATACCACATCTGTTAGTACTCAAATTGTATGACGGTTGGGATACAGCCAATCACAATCGAGTAGGTCTCTGACGTCCTTCCCTACAGAGCTGGAAGTGTCCGCTCTGGAGGCAAGGTCAGTATTCTCACAAGCCCAGAGTAGGTAGGACCTCGGCAGTCTATAACTATACACTGTTACCTTACTCAAACTGTTGAAGTGATCTACTGTGTATTCTCTACAATCCAGCAAGAACCATACATCAAAAAGGTAACGAATACATCCATGGAGAAAAGGCGAGCCCCTCAGGACGGGGCCTCTAATTTCTGCACTTTTGTTGAGGAAATCTGTTGTATCTTGGATTCTTTCCGGCAGTAGACGTAACAAGGGATTCAGGAGGGCTGTGCAGATCCAGTCTACCGGCCTTGTTGGGGCCTGGCAGCCGCTTAGAACCGGTCTCCATTGCCACGTTCCTGTTTCTTCTAGTGATTTATGGAACTTTGGTAAAAGGTAGAGGTGGGGAATGATAGATTCAAAAGCTAGGAAGAAATCTCTCGCCCCTGCCTGCATGAATCCTCTTTTCCCGTCCCTAGTTTTGTCTTCAAACAGCTTGAGGACTATCCTTTTACTCCTCGTTTGGGGGGTTTCAAAGCGCCGCATCCTGGTTGTGTATCAGTTTGTAGGCTGCAGTGTCTGTTAGGTGCCACTGCATCTCGTGCCTGTAGTTGTTCCTTCTCCAGACGACGACAGCACCTCCCTTGTCCATCGGCTTTATCACAATATCCGAACGTCCCTTCAGCGTTGATAGGGCGTCCCTCTCATCCCTTGCGAGATTGCAGTTGCGTTGATGTTCCGCACCGCACTTGAGGTCCACTATCACATGCTGGATTACCGGTTTAAGGCCTACTAGGTTGTAGTTTGGGCACTGGACTGGTTTGTTGTGGAGGAGGTACCTGAAAGAGAGGGAGAGTTTAATTCTTTTAATTGCTCCCTGTGACTTACCTTGCTCCAGCCAGAGGTTGCTCCAAATTTGGTTGATACTAGTTATCAAGTTGTTGCAAAGATCTTCTATCGTATCTCTTCTTCTTATGGGCCGGAGGGAGTATCACGAACACGAGTCCCCTTTCCAACAGTTTCCTCTCCTGTTCAGTTAAGGGTACCTCAGAGACAACTGTCTGTTTTAGTTGTCCTCTTCTATGCCTTAATTTGTGTCGTTTCATGAGTTTCTCCGATCTACACCATTATACCCTCTGTCTCTGTCTCCTCCCTGTTAGTCTCGGTTCATGCTGTTCCAGCGCCTGGGTCTGTTGTTGTTCTCCCAGATTGTTGCCTCTGCCCCTGTTTCTGAATTTTGTTTAGCCCCTATTATTATTATTACCTCCCTGTCTGTTGTGTTATTGTTATTGTTCCAGGAGGAGTAGTCTATGATGTTATTGCCTCTGTTGTCGCCTGGGGTGATCCTGTTCTGGCATCTGTTGTCGCCTGTCCCGTTCCTGTTACCCTAACTTCGGTTTTCTCCAGATCTGTCTCTGTTGTTTCTCGCTTGGTTGCCACATGGTTTCTCATGATGAATCTCTCCATCCGATTCGTGATCTGTCTGTTATTCCTACCTTGCCTGTTGTTGTTCGCCAAGGTGTCCCATTGGAACACCTCGGCGGATGGTGCGGGTGGCTCCATCTGTTCGGGTCTCTTCTGGGTGGGAAGGGAGGTTGTTGTAGGACAGGCCTGCTTTAGAATAGGGGATAGAGGGATATTGTCGTCATTGTTCATCAGGAGCACTGAACGTAAGGGGTTTTTGGGCCACTTGTTTTTGTTGTGGCTGTGGCTGCACCTGTTCTAGGGCTTTGTCCACTGCTGTAGTCAGGCAAACAGTGTACCTTTCTGAGGGTTTGAGAAAAAAACTTGTGTGACGTCTGTCCTGAGCGCATCATCAGACTTTCGTCGTATGGTCTTTCGAGGGTCCTTGGTTTCGGAGTTGTCTTTCGTCTGAAACCTTTTCATTAGGTTGTACCTATTCTTACCTGGTCCCAACCTCGTATTAGGAGGCGGGCTATGATGAGCTCGATTTTGGCCATTTCTCTCGTATGTGAGGCTTTGAGGAGGAGTGTGTATGTCGCCATAGATGCTCTGGGGCCGGATTCAGGAAGGTACTTACGAAGGTTTTTCTTCTTAGCTACGAATGTTTTCCTTCTTAGCGCCTTCGTGGCGGCTACAGCGGTATTCAAGTAGCTACACTAAGTGGAAAAACCTTCGTAAGTTCATTCCAGGATCTAAGTGTGGTTTCGACCACTCGTAGCTTTACATAAACTGGATATAACTCAATTTTTTTCTACTACATAACACTGGGATCGATTTTAAGATTTTGGAACATAAACAAAAGATTATAAAAATTGAATCTAGTGAAGAGGAGTCCTTCGTGTTACTTATATATGCATTCTCTGCTTGAAACTTAAAGTAAATATGTCTTTTATGATAGTAGAATTAGTTTTATAATAGCAAGATATTATACCCATAGTTATTAAGTAAATAAACACTGCTGAACATGAAATATGAGAGAAGGTGATGAGCCCTGCCTGATGGGATCATTTACTATCACCAAATGCCTCTGTTCACCTAGTAGTAAGGGTGTACCTTAGCTATACATACCCATTTCTAATTTATTTAGTTTGGTTTTATTTTGAAATTAAATCTGGGTGAGACATAAACTAAAAATATGCTGCACAAATGATGTTAGGTAAGGAGAAGGGTAAAATGTCAAAAACTTTATTCATTGAATACTTAAAGCTATAATTATGACTATATAGACTATTAAAAAAGAGAGAGGGAAGTAGGGGTCCAAGACCTCTTCCTGTTATACAATTTGGCTGTGTGTAACCAAACTAGAAGTGCTCTACAAATCAAGGGACCCAGAATGTGGAATGACCTCCCGAATCATGTCAAAGGCTGTACCTTTCTCAAGCAGTTTAAGAGTTAAACCAAGTACTGCCTAATTAACTCCATGTAACCTAACTTGCCTCCTAAATGTCAACCCATGTCTTGCTATTTTTTAAACAACGCTGTTCACCAACATGTGCAATTGCTGATTTATGCTATGTTAACCCCCCTTTTTGTATTTTTTATTCCTTCTTTCAACACAATTTATACCTAATCCCGATTACTATTAAGTTTTAGTCTGTGTTTTTTCCCCCACACCTTGCCCGAAATGCTATGAGTATTAGTGGCTTAGATATTGTATGTACTAGCTCTGTCTATAAATCCAACATTATGTTTGTAAATCAACTGTATGTACTTTTCCTGAATAAAATGTATGTATTATTTATTTTTTAATCAGTAAGTATTAAAAGAAGGCACTAAGCTGGGAAGGCTATGTAGCACCATTGTGTGTAACAATACACCAAATTTTTTTTTAACAAATAATGCACCTGTATGGTAAAACAAATCCTGTCAGCTGTAAAAATATTGATGCAGTTATTTAAATGAAAAATATAATGAAAGAAATATTACTGGTTTATTTTTATCTCATCTTTTTGTACTGTACAGTATATCCAAGGAAGTGAAAAATTGAGACATAATGCACAATTTAATGAATGATTAGCATGGAATAGCAGTTCAAAAGAAATATGACTTACATATCAACATGAGATCTTAATGATCCATGGTCAACATGATTTAATAAGGAAAATAAAGTACTGTATTTGTAATAATACAAACTATAATTTAAAATCTTTATTACTGATTTTTTTTAAGATATTAAGAAGATTAGGTATACACAGCAATGTGCTGCTACCCTATTCTATATGGAATATTACACAGTGTAGATAAAAAACTAGCTATAAGTTTATCTAATACTCCCATCTCACAGGATGATTAGACATACTGTACATGGAATCAATTTAGAAAATACCAGCCTCAATACAAAAAACAAATCAATCTATCCCTTTTTTAAACAAAGAAGATTCATCACTCGAAAAAGGCGGGCAGACCTCGCATCGACACCACCAAGACCCGCAACCAGGACAAGGTGGAAGATTTTGCTCACGTGCTCGAGGAAGCTCTCCCTGGCCCAGCTGGGGTCACTGCCTGTAAAAGATGGGAGCACTTCAGAGACGCTGTGTTCAACGCTGCCATTTCCACCTTTGGCAAGAAGACCAGCAGGTCGGCAGACTGGTTCGAGGCTCACTCGGAAGAGATGACACCTGTAATCGAAGAGAAGAGAAACGCCTTGGCAGCCTACAAAGCCTGCCCAAGTCAGCGCAACTTACAGATCCTTCGGACCGTCCGCTGCAAAGTGCAGCAGAGCGCCAGGCGATGTGCCAACAACTATTGGCTCTAGCTCTGCTCCCAGATACAGACTGCAGCGGATACAGGGAATGTAAGGGGAATGTATGACGGCATCAAGCAGGCCCTCGGCCCAATCCAGAGGAAGACCGCTCCTCTGAAATCTGCCACTGGCGAGGTGATTCAGGACCAGACACTGCAGCTGAAGCGCTGGGTCGAGCACTACTCTGAGCTATACGCCAGGGACAATGTGGTCACCGAAGATGCCCTGAGCGCCATTGAGTGTTTGCCTGTGTTAATGGAGCTCGACAGTGAACCGACCCTGGAAGAACTCAGCGATGCCCTAGACTCCCTTGCTTCTGGTAAAGCTCCTGGCAAAGATGGCATTCCTGCTGAGACCTTGAAGTACTGCAGAGGTAGCCTGCTCATGGAGCTGCATGAAATTCTCTGCCTCTGCTGGGAAGGAGAGGTGCCACAGGACATGAGGGATGCCAACATCGTCACACTGTATAAGAATAAAGGTGACAGGGGCGACTGCAACAACTACTGTGGAATCTCCCTCCTCAGTATTGTCGGAAAGCTGTTTGCTCGAGTTGCATTGAAGAGGCTCCAAGTACTTGCAGAGAGAGTCTATCCAGAATCACAATGCGGATTCAGAGCTGGCAGGTCCACCATCGACATGGTCTTTTCCCTCAGACAACTGCAGGAGAAATGCAGGGAACAGCAGCAGCCACTCTTCGTAGCCTTCATAGATCTGACGAAGGCCTTCAATCTCGTCAGCAGGGATGGCCTGTTCAAGATCCTCCCCAAGATCGGATGCCCACCCAGGCTCCTCAGCTTCATCAGATCTCTCCATGAGAACATGAGGGGCACCGTGGTCTTTGATGGCCTAACATCAAACGCCTTTGACATACGAAGTGGAGTAAAGCAGGGCTGCGTACTGGCTCCAACCCTATTCGGGATTTTCTTCGCAGTTATGCTGCGGCACGCCTTCGGATCTGTCACGGAAGGCATTTACCTCCGGACCAGGTCGGATGGAAAGCTCTTTAACCTCGTCAGGCTGAGAGCCAAGACGAAGGTTCGGCTGAGGTGTCTGCGCGACTTCCTTTTTGCCGACGACGCAGCAGTCACTGCCCACTCAGCTGAAGACCTCCAACGGCTCATAATCCGCTTCAGCGAGGCCTCTCAGGCTTTTGGACTCACCATCAGTCTGAAGAAAACGCAAGTCATGGGACAAGGAGTGGACTCCCCACATGACATCGACATCTCTGATTCCAAACTGGAAGTCGTTCACGACTTCGTGTACCTGGGCTCCACATTCTCTGACTCCCTCTCTCTTGATACGGAGCTAAACAAACGCATCGGTAAGGCATCTACTACCATGTCCAGACTGACAGAGTGTGTGGGCCAACAATAGGCTAACTGAGCATACTAAGATTCAGGTTTACAGATCCTGTGTCCTGAGCACTCTCCTTTATGGCAGTGAGTCTTGGACACTCCGCGCCCGTCAGGAAAGACAGCTGAATGCCTACCACATGCGCTGCCTTAGACACATCTTGGACATCACCTGGCAGGACAAGGTGACAAACAACAACGTCTTGGGGAGAGCAAGAATCACCAGCATGTACACAATGCTGAAACAGAGACGAATGCGCTGGCTCGGGCACGTTGTGCGAATGGGCGACGGCAGGATCCCCAAGTATCTCCTGTATGGAGAGCTGAGGCAGGGAAAGCGTCCAATAGGCAAGCCCCAGCTACGGTACAAAGACGTATGCAAAAGGGACCTGAAAGCCATGGACGTCGATCTTGCTATATGGGAGACACTGGCTGCAGACCGTTCAGCCTGGAGGCAGTCTGTTCAAAGAGGTCTCTCCAAGTTCGAGGAGTCACTTGCCAAGGAATCGGAGGCAAAGAGACAGAGAAGGAAAGCCGGTAGCCGGGATGACAGAGAAGGAAAGCCGGTAGCCGGGAAGACAGACCAGAATCGGACTTCGTTTGTGCTTGGTGTGGGATGGACTGCCACTCTCGGATTGGCCTCATCAGTCACACCAGACGCTGCACCAGGATTGACAACTAGGGCGCAACTCCATAGTCTCCCGAGACTGAAGGATGCCTACTACTAGATAAAAACTAGCTATAAGTTTATCTAATACTCCCATCTCACAGGATGGTTAGACATACTGTACATGGAATCAATTTAGAAAATACCAGCCTCAATACAAAAAACAAATCAACTCTGACTAAACAACTCTTCGCGATTTTCACAAGAGGTAAGCACTGAATCATGGAAACATTATATAATAATTACTTTTACCAGTTTCTACAAGACTCCTCTCAAACAATGTATTTTTAAACATGTTTAGGTATACACAGCAATGTGCTGCTTCCCTATTCTGTATAAAGGACCACAGAGTGTAGATCAGAAACCAGCTACAAGCTCATCCAACATCCTCACCTCACAGGATGGCCAGTCATACATGGAATTAGGAGAGAACAAAATACTTAATGCTGATCTATTAGCCTCCACTGGCAAAATCTGGGTGTATCACAAGAATATCTTCCAATATTCCTGAGTGTATGAAGTAATTACAGAGCTCAAAATACCTCATACCATTTGGTATGAAGTCACTGATAACAGGGCAGTCACAGATATAGTGTTGGAGAGTATGTTCTCTCAAGTAGGACTGAAAACAGATGTTTTTTTTCCACCAAGAGGGCTATAAACCCATGGAACTGCCTACCCGCTGAAGCCGTAAATTCCAAATTCCAGCTAAAAAATATCATTAAGACAATTGGCGGGCCCTTTAACAAGCCGCCGGCTTTCTGTCCTCTTCGAGGCCACTAGATAGTTAGTGGCCCTTGGGTAAATTCAGTAAATATATACAATAATTGTCAGCGCATCTTCCGAGCAACAAGGACAGATACACAGTATCTCTTAGAATTACGTAGGTAAACAACAAATGTAACATATTTGTTTACTACAATGTCGGTGCTGGCTGTAGAAGTTTAAAAAACATTGTTTTACTTCGAAATATACTAATTTTATAAGAAAATTCGACGTAAATAGGAGGCAGTAGAGCTCCGATAAGCCAGCGCTAAATCTTCAATATGAAGAATGTTGCTGCTCTCTGATTGGCCAAACGAAACACAGTAGTGACCTCTAACGGCACGCAGGTGAACCAACAAATTTCTTCCTAAGTGGACGTTATTGAATTGCACCTAAGCATCTTCTTAGGGCACATTTAGAAACCTTCGTAGCAAACCCACTTACGAAGAAATACACAGAGCTTCCTGAATCTAAGTCCAGGCCTGTTCCATGTTCACTCTGTTTAGACAGCTGGCTAGACCTGGTAGAATTGGGAGACCTGCTGAATAAAAATGGGAAACAAACCTGTAGGGCAAGGTATTCGGAGACCGTGTTTAGCCTCACTGTCATTGGGCAAACGTCAACCTGTCTTTTAGATATTCTATAGTTGTAAAAATTGGTTTTACCAGGGCTATAATTTCTAAGTCCTCCTGTTGGAAAAAACTGTTAACCTCATAGAGGTCAGGTCTTTCCATAGTCTTGTGCACTTGGACTGCTATATCACTCTCCTGGAGGAGCTCCTCCAGATTTGGGGTGGTGGGTGGGGTGTTCAAGTGCCGTCGACCCTGGTCCCGTTACTCTCCTGTCTCTCAAGATTCCCTGGAGGGTGTCTTCAGGAAGTTGAGGTCTCCGTTTGTATTTGTGTCAAGATCTCAAGTATTCCATACTCCCACTCATGTTCGGAGGTGCTAGGGAGAGAATCCTTGAGAGCTTCCGTAATTATTCCTGGTAGGGACTCGGAAATAGTTAACTCGGCCCCCACTGGCCTCCTCGCTTTCGATGTCGAGGGTTGGTTTAGTGAGGCTTCTCGTGTTCTCTTCGTTCATACTGCGTCAATCTCTATTCTGGCTCTACAATGCAACGAAACTTCCAACACTTTTAACACTCAAGAATGGAAAAAAAAGTTATAGGTTTTTTCTTCTCTCTTTGGTTCGTGTATGTGAGAAAAAGTCTCGAAAAAAGCATAAACAGTATTTCTCTCTGTAATGGAGTCACTCTCCCTTGCCCCCTGGGGGGGGGGGGGAGTCCTTCTACCAGAAAACTGAGGGGAAAAGCCTTTTGTGTCCTGGTATTTCACCTTTCGATGTCCCCCCCCCCCTGGTTAAAGGAGAGGAAGTATCGTTAGGGCAAAATGGTACAACGGGTACAACAGACCGTTTCGTAGGACCTTAGTCGTTTTACCCTTTACTTTACTTTACTCTTCAGCCCGTAAAGTAGAATTGTTTTGTCTGAGCCATGTTGTTGTTTTTATATTTAGCTACTCAGAACGAAATGTCTCTGTAGCACGGGATATGATGAGCCCATAACTGAGTTCGGTTATCTGCGATAACCTTGTTACTGTGATATTTGGGTCAAAGTTTCAAATGTAGGTGAGGTTTCCTCCTTTTTCCCTGTTTTTTTCTTTCGCTTCTGTTTTAGTGCACTAGTTTTACCCTTGTTTTAATAACATCATCTTGGTGGCGGAAAGTAGTGTAAAAGGAGACACATGGGGAATAAAAATTTTCAGAAACGGTTGGGCACTTCCATGCCGACTTGGGTCCCGGGGGCGGATTCGACCAACAACTGATTTTAAGCGGTTAGGTTAGGGCACGGTCGGCGCGCACCTGGCTTGCTGGCGGGGTGGGGTGGTGGTCTGTTCCCCCCAGGGGTCCCCAGGGCCCACCACCCAGGGTGTACCTGAGCAACTCGTGCCCTATCCTAATCTGTTTTTTCTCGATAGGTCGCGTGCTTTTAAGATGAGTCTAAGGCATCAAGAAGGGGGTCCCTACTTATGAAAGGTACAGAGGATGAATGTTCAATAGATTCAAACCAAAAAATACACTGGGTGAAAGGCATATAAACGTTTTTGGAGTATTTAATAGCATGAGCAAAATTCACGATTTGGCCCGGGGTGTAACCAGAGAACTACAGTATCAATTTGGGGGTCCCTACTTATGAATGGATCAGAGGGTGAATGTTCAATAGATTAAAACCAAAAAACACAGTTGAAAGCGAATATAGAAGTTTTTGGAGTACTTTAATGATGCTATGACTGAATAGTATAGGGAGCCCTTGGCACAGCTCCATTTTCTGTAATGGTCAGAGGTGAGCGGAGAGAACGGGGTGCGATTTTTTGACCAATCAGGAGCCGAGTAGAAAAATTCTTTCCATCCTGGGTCATGGGCCAATCAGGTGAAATTTTCCTTATTTGTCGCGGAGTGTCACGTGACATGACGTCGGCAATAGGGACCCCCTACCTATGATTACCCCAGTGGGGTCAAGCATACAAGGGGGGGATCAAGATTCCTTACAAAGACCAAGTTGGATATTTAGGTGTAGTAAACCTTATCTTGAATTTGCATGATACTGTGGGGTACATTGACATGAAGGGCGAATCATAGAACAGGATCTGCATGTGAGATGGGTCATATTAGGGTTTTAATGAAGTTAAGATAGCTTTAAAGAGTCCTATGTGCTTGATGGTGGGTAAATGTTCAATCAATAATTTTCGTGTTTTTAATCTGAATGAGGGGTTCTAGTTTGCGTTCTAGTCGTAAGATGAGTTCCTTAGTATATTTGCTATGGAAGATGAGCTTTCAGTACTCTATATAATATGAAATGAGGTCAAGAAAGACATGTTTATGTGCGAGAAGAGTCAGGTTGGAAACTGTTTATTTCAGTCATCCCCCCTCGGCTTTGCTCCGTTTTCTGTAGCCAAAGTAAAGATTCCATTTTGTGTGAAATTCAGTTAAGTACTGGTGATTAAGGCATGCTTGCATTTGTATGGTTCTAACCTGTTTATAGATTTTATAGATAAATTTGTCGAGCCTCAAATTAGATTTTAATATGAAAAATGGCATCAAATGTATGTCTATCTTTTGTAATAAACGTTACAAACATTAACATTATCTGTGATATTTAATAGAATACAAAAAGAATGCTAAATAGGTGGGCCTCAGCCATATTGTGTTGGGTATGACGCCCCATTGTACATCATTAACACTTGTGACTCTGAAGGAAAATAATTTAATATAATACTTGGAATCTGTTCGCTGTTCATATTCCGTATGAAATTGCATTTTTTTTTTAACACCTTAATAGCTCACAGCTATTGTGGTGGGAGGCCCCAATAACTCATGGAATGCAACTACTGTTGTTATGCAATACTTTTTGATATCATGGGTAAAAATTTAAAAGTCGAATCCATCAGTTGCCTTTTTTGTCAGTGGTGGTATATCAAGCGCAAAGGTTTTCAGAAAATGTTAGACCTCCACCTTTTGAAAAGTGTGAAGATAAATTCATGCTAGTAAGAAGGGCTAGCAAGAGTTAGTAAGAAGGCAGCTAGCATGAGTTAGTAAGCAGGGCTAGCATGAGTTAGTAAGCAGGGCTAGCATGAGTTAGTAAGCAGGGCTGGCATGAGTTAGTAAGCAGGGCTAGCATGAGGGCTGGCATGAGTTAGTAAGCAGGGCTAGCAAGAATTAGTAAGCAGGGCTAGCATGAGTTAGTAAGCCGGGCTAGCATGAGTTAGTAAGCCGGGCTAGCATGAGTTAGTAAGCAGGGCTAGCATGAGTTAGTAAGCAGGGCTAGCATGAGTTAGTAAGCAGGGCTAGCATGAGTTAGTAAGAAGGGCTAGCATGAGTTAGTAAGAAGGGCTAGCATGAGTTAGTAAGCTGGGCTAGCATGAGTTAGTAAGCAGGGCTAGTATGAGTTAGTAAGCAGGGCTTACTAACTTTCGCCAACTGTATTTAAAATAATACGTCAGATAGAAATTGTTTCGCATTGGTATTATATTTACTTTATAAATTTCCTCTATAAAAATGAAATGCCATTGCGCATTATGATCGCTTTATATTGAATATTGCATAAATACTTATGAGATTTCATAAAAAAATATTTTAATGAGCCAGGTTTGGAAGGCTTTGTTTTTAAAATTATTATTCCCTTTTTTTTAATAATAATAAAATTATTAACATTGACAAAGATTTGCTCTTGAAAAATATTGTCTTTTAAGACTTTTATGTGCTATAAAGTTGTTGAGATTTTCAATACTTAGAGTACCAATCGTTAAAGTTTTCTTTTTCCATCACAAAGAAAATCTTTCTTTCTCCCACATGTTTCATCATTTGCACTGGATTCTGAGCAACCTTCGTGCAAGTCCTGGCTCAGTTCCCCAACGTCCAAACTATTGGATATTGCAAATTTCACTAAATGATGCGGTATCTTAGTTGCCCCCCCTCTAATTAGAGAGCTTTTAATCTCTAAACATTTGAGCGCCAAGAATGACTCGTGCAGGCTCGTGTTCAGTTCCCGACGTTCAAGCTTTTTGGCTATAGTAAATTTCTCTAAATGCCCTGACCAACTGTTTTTGCCCTGTTTTTTCGTATCTCGCCCTGACCAACTGTTTTTGGCTCAATTGTAACTCATCCAGCCGCAGTCTGCTGGATAGAAGGACAGTGGGCCTGATAAAAATATAAACATAAATTGTTAGATCAGCCTCTAAATGAAGCCGTATCTCGCCCTGACCA
Organism: Procambarus clarkii; assembly: GCF_040958095.1. NCBI lineage: Eukaryota > Metazoa > Arthropoda > Malacostraca > Decapoda > Cambaridae > Procambarus > Procambarus clarkii. Next base: position 43,252,080 of record NC_091161.1, read on the forward strand.
ACTGTTTTTGGCTCAATTGTAACCCATCCAGCCGCAGTCCGCTGGATAGAGGGGCAGTGGGCCTGATAAAAAAAAAAAACATATAAATTGTTAGACTAGCTCTTTACATATGCTAGTTGTTCAATTTAGAAACTGCTACTAATGCGATGATGCAAGAGGAGCCAGTACACATCTATGGATCAACCAATAAAAGCAGCAGACTTCTAGATGTTACTACTGCTCAGCTTAGGCCCCCCCATTGGATGGGCAGCGGTGCGCAGGAAAAACATAAATTATGACACTAGCTCTCCACATATCCCAGTCTTGGTTTTCATTTAGAAACTGCACTTGCGGTCTTTCTCGTGCCCCATTGTTAATGTGTGACTGACCATTGGATTTTTCAAAACTAGTTCATTAAGATTGCGAAAACTTGCTTTAGCTAAATAAATTGTGTAGGTTCTGACTCTGAGGCCCATTATGCATCGCTGCAGCCCTTTCCGCTATTGCCCGCAAGATGGTAGTAGGGGCTGCATTAATAAATGAATTAAAACTAACATTCAATTATATATTCTCAAACTTATGCAAAAAAAAAAAAAAAAACTTATCACATTTGCAAACTTGCACAAATTAATTTTGGCAATTTCGTTTACCCATTTTTTTGTTTGTTTTCTTGCTTGAGCCAAAATGAATTGTTGGGCTCATTGCCAGAGTCCATTACCCGCCGTGGTAACCCTTCCCACTACCCGCCCCACAAGATGGGTATGGGATTCATAATAAATGAACTGAACTAGCATTCAATTATATTCTCAATAAACTTATGCAAACCCCATATGTTGGGATTGAGTACTACAGATGTTGGAGGTAGCATGTTTGGAGCAGATGCTCTTTTGTTTATGATCTTGTTAATAATATTTCATGTACCTGATAATGTTTTGTTGTTGTTACTGGCGGAGAATAAAAACCATGTGGACGAAGATTGTTTGTCTGACCAAAACCATAACAGTGGCGACGAGAATTAAACATCGCTGGCAGAGAGCCTGGGTACGAGACGTGGTGTGAGGATCAAGACAGTGCTGGGTACGTCGTGTGGACGAGTGGACGCTTCGCATATAACAGTGGAGTGTGCTACACCGTGGCCATGGCTACCATGTCAATCGAGCCGTTAAACACTGCCAAGATCTCGTTGGACCTGTGGCTCAGCCTGCTGGAAGCAAACTTTCAGTACCGGGAGATTAAGGAGGACGCCACCAAGAAAGCGGTACTCTTAGTTTCACTGGGTTCTGAAGCATATAGTGTTCTCGGAAATTTGTGTGCACCTGAGCTACCGCACACGAAGACCTATGTAGACTTGATTGCTTTGCTTAAACGTCAGTATGTGGTGAAACCATCATATCACAGGAATTTGATGGATTTCCAGAAGAGGACGAAAAAGCAGCAGGAATCCGTACAGGATTTATTTGAGGAATTGAAGGCTTTGGCTAACCACTGCAACTTCGGAGCACAGTTGGACGGCAGGGTTAGGGACCAGATGTTCATGGCAGTGGAAAAGGAGAATTATTTCCCTAACCTGGTGGCAGAAAATTTGGATCTACAATCGATGACTTCATGGACGGTGCTCGAGAAGATATTGAACCTGGAAAGGGCTTTTGGAAGTAAGACTTCTACTCAGGAAATTATGGTCGTACAGAGCCAGACCAGATGTACACACTGTGGATACAAGCACATAAGTAGCAAGTGCAAGTTTCGTGCATATATATGCAACTTTTGTAACAAGGAGGGACACTTGCAGAGAGTGTGTAGGGAATATCTGAACAGGAACAACAAGGCCTGGGAGAGGAGACGACCAGGGAATGCAGGAAGAAGAGGTAGTGGTACTGTGGTCAAGGCAGTAGAGGAAGGTAACCAGTCTGAAGAAGCTGCAGGTGAGGAAAACCGACTATATTCGGTGAAAGAAAAGGTATGTTCAGTGAAGTCGCAAGTGGTGAATTTTGTAATTAATGGGAAGTTAGTTCCCTTGGAACTGGACACTGGTGCTGCAGTGTCAACGTTGTCTAGAGATTGGGCAGATACCTTGCAATTGAATGTAAAACCAGGTAAAAAATCTAAGTGCTTATGATAATGTACCGATTAAGGTCTATGGCAAGGTGTCAGCAAAAGTAGGTTATAATGGAAAAGAAATTAACCAGGATTTTTATGTAGTGGATTCACATAATCCTAGCCTATGTGGTAAAGATCTCATGGAAAAAGTGGGAATTTTCTTGGCGGGCCTAGATGAATTGTCAATAGTTAAAACAATTAAAAGTGCCGAACAAATGTTAGACAAATATTCAGTGGAGGCAGATAAGCCAATTAATAGCATGGTGGCAAAATTCACCTGAAAAGTGGGGCTTCGCCTAAATTTTTCAAGGCAAGAGCAGTGCCGTTTCATTACAAGCAATTGGTAGAATCAGCCCTGGAAAAGCATGTGGCAGAAGGCATCTTAGAGCCAATTACACATAGTGAGTGGGCAGCCCCAATTTTACCAGTGTTGAAGGCAGATCGTTAATCCTTGAGAATCTGTGCAGACTTCAAGGAACTGAACAACCGCATACACTGTGAGAAGTACCCTTTACCTAAGATAGATGAGTTGTTGTCAGTGGTCTGCAAGGGAGCAATTTTTTCTAAGATTGACCTGAAAGATGCTTACTTGCAAATTCCTATAGAGGAGGAGAGCCAGAAATTGTTAGTGATTAATACCCACAAGGGGTTATTTAAGTATAAAAGACTTCCTTTTGGACTCTCCTCGTCTCCAGCAATTTTTCAGAGATTCATGTCCCAGTTGTTAGTAAACATTGAAGGTGTGGCTAGTTTTTTAGATGACATTATTGTATGTGGGGAGAATGAGGAAGTGCACGATGCTAGATTAGAACAAGTTTTGAATCTTTTGCAAAAGCACAATGTGAAGATTAATAAGGAAAAAACAACGTTGAAGACCAAGGCCATTGAATATCTGGGGTACCATATTTCAGGTAAGGGCTTTACTCCTTCTCACAAAAATGTAGCTGCTATAATAGATGCCCCAGCCCCAACATCAGTTGGGGAAGTACAGTCTTTTGTTGGGATGGTTACATATTTTTGTAAGTTCATGAAGAACTTTTCAACAAAATTAGCACCCTTGTATGAATTGTTGAAAAAAGGGGCTAGATTTAAGTGGGCAGCAAGAGAGGAAAATGCATTCAGGAATATTAAGCAGGAATTGATCAATTCTCCAGTGCTCACAAATTTTACAGGTAGACTCCCGTTAAAACTGGAGGCAGATGCTTCCCCAGTAGGAGTGGGGTGTGTATTATTACAGGAAGTAGATGGTCAGGATAAAGTAGTATATTTTGCTAGCAAGAAATTATCTCCTGCGGAACAGAATTATTCTCAGTTAGATAAAGAAGCCTTAGCTTTGGTATATGCTGTAAGAAAACTGAGGTATTTTCTGCTGGGGAGGAAATGTCTTGCTAGAACAGATCATAAACCCCTGCTAGGATTGTTTGGCAGAGGTAAGCAGATTCCAGTTAATGCCAATGCTAGAATTCAAAGATGGGCATTACTACTCTCTCAGTTTGAGTATGATTTAGAGTTTAAGCCAGGCAAGGATAATGTAGTAGCTGATACATTAAGTAGATTGCCTGTGACAGAAGAATTAAATTCCAGTATTCCAGTGGAGTATGTTAACCTGGTGGAATCTGTCTTTTGAGGATATTTCATTCCAGACTATTAGGAAGGCAACTGGTAGAGATCCTAAATTAAGTCTGTTGTTGAAAAATGTCAAATATGATTGGAATGATAATTTGTTATTGTCAGAGTATGCTGCAGTGAAGGCTGACCTTAGTATTCACCAGGATGTACTCTTGTATAGGAATAGAGTGGTGGTGCCTGGGGAACTGAGATGTAAGATTTTGGAACAGCTGCATGTAGGCCATAATGGCATAAATGCTATGAAAGCAGAAGCTAGAAGTTGGGTTTGGTGGCCAAAAATAGACCAGGATATTGCTGAGGTAACACAAAATTGTCATATTTGCTTTAAGAATTATCAGAAACCCCAGGCCCCAGTATTTTCTTGGCCATGCACTGGAAAACCCTGGTCTAGACTTCATGTAGATTATGCGGGACCTATGGATAATAAATATTACCTAGTGGTGCTGGATTCATACACCAAATTTCTGGATGTGCATGTGTGTAATTCCACCACATCATCTGTAACTTGTGAATTACTAAGGAAAACATTTTGTAATTTTGGATTGCCAGACATAATTGTCTCAGACAATGCTCCTTATTTTGTTTCTGTGGAAATGGAGGATTTTTTTAGGAAAAATGGTATTAAACATGTAACACCTGCCCCCTATAATCCTTCTTCAGATGGTCTAGCAGAGAGAGCAGTGAGATCCTTGAAAGAAGGGTTAAAGCGGTTTAGTGATGAAGGGTTAAAGCAACTAGTGATATCCATCCTTATAATGAAGGGATAGCAGCACCTGCAGGAAACCGGGAGGCAGAGCAAGGGGCAGTAGAGGGTAATGGGGATACAGTTAACCCTATGGACTCTACAAGGAGTAATTCAGAAGAATGTTTCCCAGAAGTAACAGGTCAGGACTTCCAGTTGAGAAAATCAGGAAGAGTCATACGACCGCCTGATAGACTTAACCTGTAGGGATATAGTTTATTTAAAAGGGGAGGAATGTTGGAATTGAGTACTACAGATGTTGGAGGTAGCATGTTTGGAGCAGATGCTCTTTTGTTTATGATCTTGTTAATAATATTTCATGTACCTGATAATGTTTTGTTGTTGTTACTGGCGGAGAATAAAAACCATGTGGACGAAGATTGTTTGTCTGACCAAAACCATAACACCATACAATTACATTAGCAAGCTAACACAAATTCATCGAGCAAGTTTAACTATTCGCATACTTTGCGTCATTATATAATGGAATATGAAAAGAAAATTCGCAGAATTTAGAGGTAACACCATCAATGGAGTCCAAGAAATACCCAAGTGCTTCATTCATAATGATGCGCTGCCAGGAATCTTAGCAAAGTAACCAAAACATTTGCTTACTGTAGGTGAAGGATGCACATGACTCTCCGGTTAGGCGGTTGTGGAGTGAGACCTGCAACTGCGGACTGGCCATAGATGTAAAAGTGCCTTGCATAGAGACCGTTGCAAGCCTCTTGTTGAATCACTTAGGGTGCATATATGTGTGTGTGTGTGTATGTAGCAGTGACAGTCGCGTAACGAGCTTTCAAGAGATTGTCACTTGCATAGCTAAACAATATGTAGGGTTCAGTTTCCAAAACAATTATGCGGCTCTCGAACCCTTTTCCCCCGCTACATGTGGGAGATCCCTTTTATACAACATCCCCAAGACCATTTCATAAGTTAGTGCTGCACCTCTCCAGGTAATTTCATCAAATTAAAGACAATTTCTACCAATTTTACCTAAATTTTGTTGTGTATGGCACAACCAAAAGCCCAATTTCCCAAAGCTTAAAAAAAACAGCCCAAGCTAAATTTATTTAAATTTACTCCAGTTTAAAGACAAGTCCACCAAAAAGTTATCTCCAATTATAAACAAAAAACTAAAACTGAATTTAAATGTAACTAATCAGGGGCTACACATAAGGGGCATAACTGGCAATCCCCTCAGTGTTCAAGAGAGAACTGGATAAGCACCTTCAAAGGATACCTGATCAACCAGGCTGTGACTCATACGTCAGGCTGCGAGCAGCCGCGTCCAACAGCCTGGTTGATCAGTCCGGCAACCAGGAGGCCTGGTCGACAACCGGCAACGCTAAGCCCCAGAATCACCTCAAGGTAATCATATAAGAACCAAAGGTAAATTTCACTGTCCCTCCTCCCCCCCCCCCCCAACCAAACCCCTACCCCACCCCAGGAATAGGCCTGATTTGTTCAAGCCAAAGGCCAATTCACCCGAGTTTTCTCTATCTCATCTAGTAATAACATTCATTTCCAGTGCCCAGTATCCAGCCACCACATATTCCCCATTCCCAAGACCATTTCATAGTGTTAGTACTGTGGCCATCTACCTAGTTTCATCCCAATTAATGACAATTCCCTATTAAATATAGAGAAAAATGTCAAATCATATCACAGCCAAAGCCCATTTCACCCAAGTTTCACCTATCCCATAGAAATTTAGTGTGCATTTTCAATATCCAATATCCAGTTGCCCCATGTCACGCCCTATTCCCAAGACTATTTCATAGTAATAGTGCATTGTCCTTCCAGCTATTTCCAAATATCCAGATGTGCTTATATATCATCACTCCTAGGAAACCAGTCCTATCCTAATGCAGCCAAGGCCAAATTTAGCCAAATGTATCCCAATTTACGAGAATTTCCACCTAATTTATGACAATTTATCCCAATTTAATCCAAATTCCACCTATTTTTGCCCCATTTTATCCTAATTTAGTCCAATTTCCACTAAATTTACCAGAGTTTGTCCGTTTCATAGCGTAATCAAAGCCTAATTTGACCAAGTTTCACCTATCCCATATAAATTTAATGTGCCTTTTCAATATCTAATATCCAGGTGTCCTATGTCACGCCCTATTCCCAAGACCATTATATAGTAATAGCACAGTGTCCATCCAGCTATTTCCAAATATCCAGATGTGTTTATATATCTTCAATCCTACGAAACCAAACCTAACCTAACACACAGCTAAGGCCAAATTTATCCCAATTTAATCCAATTTCCACCTAATTTGATTCAATTCTAATTTAATCCAATTCCCACCAAATTTACCCGAGTTTACCATTTCATAGCACAACCAAAGCCCCAATTTGACCAAGTTTCACCTATCCCAATTAAATTTAATGTGCATCTTCAATATCTGGTCGCCGAAAGTGATGTTTTTGCATCAACCCAACCGCCCTTGCCCATACCTCTGATACCAAGATCTTGATTCCATATATGGTATCTTATTCTTGGGACACAGCCAACCCATCCCAACCTAACCTCTATTAACTATGGGTTTAATGGCCATTTTTCTCTACATCAGTTCAAACACAACCCAACCTCATATAAATGGATTTGAACTCCATTTGTTCACATGTTCTTAGGAAACATGATAAGATTCGCCATATCTCTATCATTAAATAATCAAATTTTCCTTAACCTAGCCTATAACCCCCCCCCCCTCCAATTGGGACAAATTTCTGTTAAATTTGGGTTATATTAAGCTAATGTGAAAATATATTCCTACTTTAATTCTTTAATATCCATAATTTAATATCGTTCTTGGCACTCAAATGTTTAGAGATTAAAATCTCTATAATTAGAGGGGGGGCAACTAAGATACCGCATCATTTAGTGAAATTTGCAATATCCAATAGTTTGGACGTTGGGGTACTGAGCCAGGACTTGCACGAAGGTAGCTCTGCATCCAGTGCAAATGATGAAACATGTGGGAGAAAGAAAGATTTTCTTTGTGATGGAAAAAGAAAACTTTAAAGATTGGTACTCTAAGTATTGAAAATCTCAACAACTTTATAGCACAAAAGTCTTAAAAGACAATATTTTCCAGGAGTAAATTTTTGTCAATGTTAATAATTTTATTATTATTAAAAAAAGTAAATAATTTAAAAACAAAGCCTTCCAAACCTGGCTCATTAAAATATTTTTTTTTATGAAATCTCATAAGTATTTATGCAATATTCAATATAAAACGATCATAATGCGCAATGGCATTTCATTTTTATAGATGAAATTTATAAAGTAAATATAATACCAATGAGAAACAATTTCTATTTGACGTATTATTTTAAATAAATACAGTTGGCGAAAGTTAGTAAGCCTTGCTTACTAACTCATGCTAGCCCTTCTTACTAACTCATGCCAGCCCTCATGCTAGCCATGCTTACTAACTCATGCTAGCCCTGCTTACTAACTCATGCTAGCCCTGCTTACTAACTCATGCTAGGCCTGCTTACTAACTCATGCTAGGCCTGCTTACTAACTCATGCTAGCCCTGCTTACTAACTCATGCTAGCCCTGCTTACTAACTCATGCCAGCCCTCATGCTAGCCCTGCTTACTAACTCATGCCAGCCCTCATGCTAGCCCTGCTTACTAACTCATGCCAGCCCTGTTTACTAACTCATGCCAGCCCTGCTTACTAACTCATGCCAGCCCTGCTTACTAACTCATGCCAGCCTTGCTTACTAACTCATGCCAGCCTTGCTTACTAACTCATGCCAGCCTTGCTTACTAACTCATGCCAGCCCTGCTTACTAACTCATGCCAGCCCTGCTTACGAACTCATGCCAGCCCTGCTTACTAACTCATGCCAGCCCTGCTTACTAACTCATGCCAGCCCTGCTTACTAACTCATGCCAGCCCTGCTTACTAACTCATGCCAGCCCTGCTTACTAACTCATGCCAGCCCTGCTTACTAACTCATGCCAGCCCTGCTTACTAACTCATGCCAGCCCTGCTTACTAACTCATGCCAGCGCTGCTTACTAACTCATGCCAGCCCTGCTTACTAACTCATGCCAGCCCTGCTTACTAACTCATGCCAGCTCGGCTTACTAACTCATGCCAGCCCGGCTTACTAACTCATGCCAGCCCGGCTTACTAACTCATGCCAGCCCGGCTTACTAACTCATGCCAGCCCGGCTTACTAACTCATGCCAGCCCGGCTTACTAACTCATGCCAGCCCGGCATACTAACTCATGCCAGCCCGGCTTACTAACTCATGCCAGCCCGGCTTACTAACTCATGCCAGCCCGGCTTACTAACTCATGCCAGCCCGGCTTACTAACTCATGCCAGCCCGGCTTACTAACTCATGCCAGCCCGGCTTACTAACTCATGCCAGCCCGGCATACTAACTCATGCCAGCCCGGCTTACTAACTCATGCCAGCCCGGCTTACTAACTCATGCCAGCCCGGCTTACTAACTCATGCCAGCCCGACTTACTAACTCATGCCAGCCCGGCTTACTAACTCATGCCAGCCCGGCTTACTAACTCATGCCAGCCCGGATTACTAACTCATGCCAGCCCGGCTTACTAACTCATGCTAGCCCGGCTTACTAACTCATGCTAGCCCGGCTTATACTAACTCATGCTAGCCCGGCTTACTAACTCATGCTAGCCCGGCTTACTAACTCATGCTAGCCCGGCTTACTAACTCATGCTAGCCCGGCTTACTAACTAATGCCCCTGCTTACCAACTCTTGCTGGCCCTTCTTACTTGCATGAATTCATCTTCACACTTTTCAAAAGGTGGAGGTCTAACATTTTCTGAAAACCTTTGCGCTTGATATACCACCACTGACAAAAAAGGCAACTGATGGATTCGACTTTTAAATTTTTACACATGATACCAAAAAGTATTGCATAACAACAGTAATCGCATTACATGAGTTATTGGAGCCCCCCACCACAATAGCTGTGAGCTATTAAGGTGTTAAAAAATATTAATTTATTACAGAATATGAACAAATTCCAAGTTTATATTAAATTACTTAAAACACTAAACTATTTTCCTTCAGAGTTACAAGTGCTAAAACTGTACTGTGGGGCGTCAAACCCAACACAATATGGTGAGTCCCAACTATTTAGCATTCTTTTTGTATTCTATTAAATATCACAGATAATGTTAAAGTTTGTAACGTTTATTACAAAAGATTGACATACATTTGATGCTATTTTTCATATTAAAATCTAATTTGAGGCCTGACAAATTTATCTATAAAATCTATAAACAGGTTAGAACCATACAAATGCAAGCATGCCTTAATCACCAGTACTTAACTGAATTTCACAGAAAATGGAATCTTTACTTTGTTCTACAGAAAACGGAGCAAAGCCGAGGGGGATGACTGGAATAAACAGTTTCCAACCTGACTCTTCTCGCACATAAACATGTCTTTCTTGACCTCATTTCAAATTATATAGAGTACTGAAAGCTCATTTTCCATAGCAAATATACTAAGGAACTCATCTTACGACTAGAACGCAAACTAGAACCCCTCATTCAGATTAAAAACACGAAAATTATTGACTGAACATTTACCCACCATCAAGCACACAGGACTCTTTAAAGCTATCCTAACTTCTTTAAAACCATCTACGCACCTACGCTTCATTTAAAACCTTCATAGATCCTGTTCTATGATTCGCCCTTCATGTCAATGTACCCCACAGTATCATGCAAATTCAAGATAAGGTTTACTACACCTAAATATCCAACTTGGTCTTTGTAAGGAATCTTGATCCCCCCCTTGTATGCTTGACCCCACTGGGGTAATCATAGGTAGGGGGTCCCTATTGTCGACGTCATGTTACGTGACACCCCCGCGACAAATAAGGAAAATTTCACCTGATTGGCCCATGACCCGGGACGGAAAGAGAATTTTTTTACTCGGCACCTGATTGGTCAAAAATTCGCGCCCCGTTCTCTCCGCTCACCTCTGACCATTACAGAAAATGGAGCTGTGCCAACAGCTCCCTATACTATTCGACTATATACTGTGTTTCGACCTATACTATACTATACTATACTACTCCCTATACTATACTATACTTGCGACTCAGCGACTCTTAAAAGACAAATTGCAGCTCATTCTAAACAAATCTGACGTTATTGCTGCCTACAGAGTAGGCAAAAAGAATCCATCAGGTCAAAACCAACGGAAAATTCGCCTGAAGCTGTCTTCCCAGTTCACGAAATCCAATCTAGTCCAGACAGCTGCAACCCAACGGAAGGGATTATACATCAACGAGTGCTTGACTAGGAACAGACAGCAACTCCTCTACCGCCTTCGTCAAATCCGTCAAAAAAACCCAGATGCGATTCATCAGTGCTTCGTTAGAGATGGACTGATAAAGGTGAGAAAAACCGCAGAGGGCAAAATGTTCACAATTACTAAAGAAGAGAACCTCAACACTTTCCTCTCCCAATGTGGTCTGTCTCAGCTCATTATCACTCCCAGTGAATTAACTTAATTAACCCCCTGTCAACTAGTGGGGCTAGGTTTCCCAAGTCTCATTGTTTCATTTTCTGACTTAATTTTTAACTTACTCTTAACTAGTCATTTACTGAAATTATTTAATTGAGTGCATTAATAGTTCTTCAGGTCTTATTAATTATACAGTCATAACTGAACTATTTATAGCTAATAATCATTAGCTTAAATTTGCCTATGCTTATTATTCAACTTTTCTTTGATTTCATTTATTACCTAGGTTGCCCAGCCTCGCCATGCTCCCTTACTCCATTGTACCCCTGGCTTTGCCTGCATCTCAAATTGCAAATTGTTACTTACAGTGTACCTGAGAGTACTTGTAAGCAATCTACCTCATTTTTCATTTTTGCTCAATTTGTTTTTGTATTGCTTAGTCTCGTTTATATTTTTGTTTTGTATTTCTATATCTTGTGTTTTGTATAGTCCATGTTTATATGTTTTTTCTTTAATCTCATTTATTACCTAGGTTGCCTAGCCTAGCCATACTCCCTTACTCCATTGTACCCCTGTAAGCCCCTTTTGTGTTTGTTTTGTACAGTATTGTGTACATTTTTTTCCCTATTTTATAGCTTATTTCTACCTTGTAATTTGCCTTTCTTTCTTTGTTTTTCCTGCAATCAGCTTTTTTTATGCAGACAAGTATAGACCCAGAACCTATCCTCTTATCCACTATCTATGACAATTATCACTTTAATGATCTAAATTGCAGATATTTTGCAGCACATGATGTAAACAATGTATTAATTCATAATCACAATATCTCTGTAATCAATTTGAACGTTAGATCCCTAGGTAAACACTTCGATGATGTTAGTGCCTTGATTGAAGCTACTGACAACAAATTCTCTTTTATTATACTTACTGAAACATGGTTGAAAGAGGATACTACTCAACTCTTTAACATGCCTAACTACTCAGCAATTCACAACTGTCGTCAACTTCAGAGAGGTGGTGGCACTGCTCTTTACTACCACCAAGAACTAACATGCTTAAAAGAAATTAGAACCAGAGACTGCTATGGGGAGTATATCTTTGCCAGCTTCAGAGTCAAGGGTGCCGAGTCTGTCCTGTCTGTGGGTGCAGTTTATAGAATTCCTAACACTGATGTGTCCGAATTCAACTCAAACCTTAGAAATCTAATACTTGATAACAGACTGAACAAAAACCACCTAATTATCGCAGGGGACTTTAACATTGACCTCTGCGAGCCTGAACACCCTACTGCTGTTAGCTTCCTCAACTGTATGAATTCCTGCTTCCTCATACCCTTAATCACTAGACCTACTAGAATCACTGATAGCACTGCCACGACGCTAGATCACATCTGGACAAACATAACCTCTCCGCTTACTTCAGGTATAATCACCGATAGCACTACAGACCATTACCCCACATTTCTCTTAACTAACATTAGCAAACCACCTCTTGAGTCAAGAGAGATACGTTTTAGACTACACAATGAAACTGCTATAGACAATTTTATAACTGCTGCTGATAATGTTAACTGGGAGTCTGAGTTAGGTAACATAGTGGACATCAACCTAGCAGTGCAATCTTTTCTTCAAAAAACTCTTAGCCTTTATAATGCCCACTGTCCTATGCTTACAAAACAAGTCTCAACCAAAAGGCTTAACAATCCCTGGCTTACAAAGGGAATACTTAAATCTAATTATAAAAAACATGACCTTGAGAAGAAGTATAGGTTAGGAATTGTCTCCAAAGTATTCTCAAAGAATTACTCATTATTGCTGTCTAAGATAATTAGACGAGCCAAAACTAAATACTACGAAGATAAATTTACCCAAATAAAGAGCAACATTAAACAAACTTGGAGAACAATTTCACAAATTTTGGGATCAAAGAAGTCTTTAAATAACAAACCGACTCTCCTGTCTAATAACGATGGTCAGCTTTCAGCCTCTGATTCTGCTATTGAGTTCAATAGGTTCTTCTCTTCCATTGGTTCATCCCTTGCAAATGATATTCCATCTTCCGGTACTGACATTAAGGACTATCTTACAGGTAACTATCCACAGTCTCTGTACCTAAAGCCTATTAATTCCACTGACGTCAATGAGATAATCCTTTCCCTTAAAACCAAGTCTGGTGCCCTTGAGGAGATACCAACTTTAATTTACAAAAAAGCCTCCAGATCTTTAGCCCCTGCTATTGCTTTGCTCTTCAACAAGTCACTTGAACTCCAAACCCTCCCAGATATTCTAAAAAAAAGCGAGAGTAACGCCTGTCCACAAATGTGGTGATCTCACAGATGTTAACAACTACAGACCTATATCTATCCTGCCAAACTTGTCAAAAATTTTTGAAAAACTAATCTATAAGCAGCTTTACTCATATCAAGCCAAACTCAATATACTTAGCCCTTGCCAATATGGCTTCAGACCCAAAAAAAGCACTAAACGATGCAGTAGCGTTGCTCCTGGGAGTATGGGTTCGAGTCACTTCTGGGGTGTGAGTTTTCAGTCGCATATAGTCCTGGGGACCATTCAGGCTTGTTTGCATTTGTGTTCCTCACGTGTGCCCCAAAGAATGAGGTGATTTGATAAAATGCTATGCCCAAGATTACCATCCGAGTTGCCGGCGGGGAAGTGGTTCAAACAGCTTCGGCTATCACTTCCTTTTGTCCGGCCGTGATGGTCAAGCGGATTAAGGCGCGCTGTAGTTACCAGTAGCGTTGCTCCTGGGAGTATGGGTTCGAGTCACTTCTAGGGTGTGAGTTTTCAGTCGCATATAGTCCTGGGGACCATTCAGGCTTGTTTGCATTTGTGTTCCTCACGTGTGCCCCAAAGAATGAGGTGATTTGATAAAATGCTATGCCCAAGATTACCATCCGAGTTGCCGGCGGGGAAGTGGTTCAAATAGCTTCGGCTATCACTTCCTTTTGTCCGGCCGTGATGGTCAAGCGGATTAAGGCGCCCTGTTGTTACCAGTAGCGTTGCTCCTGGGAGTATGGGTTCGAGTCACTTCTGGGGTGGGAGTTTTCAGTCGCATATAGTCCTGGGGATCATTCAGGCTTGTTTGCATTTGTGTTCCTCACATGTGCCTCAAAGAATGAGGTGATTTGATAAAATGCTATGCCCAAGATTACCATCCGAGTTGCCGGCGGGGAAGTGGTTCAAATAGCTTCGGCTATCACTTCCTTTTGTCCGGCCGTGATGGTCAAGCGGATTAAGGCACCCTGTAGTTACCAGTAGCGTTGCTCCTGGGAGTATGGGTTCAAGTCACTTCTGGGGTGTGAGTTTTCAGTCGCATATAGTCCTGGGGACCATTCAGGCTTGTTTGCATTTGTGTTCCTCATGTGTGCCCCAAAGAATGAGGTGATTTGATAAAATGCTATGCCCAAGATTACCATCCGAGTTGCCGGTGGGGAAGTATATATATATATATATATATATATATATATATATATATATATATATATATATATATATATATATATATATATATATATATATATATATATATATATATATATATATTTATATGTATATTTATATATATATATATTTATATATATATATTGTTATGATCCCAGGTAGCCGAAAAACGAGTCTCCCCTTTAAGAATTATTCGATCAAGCCTGACCTAACCAGAAGGTCTAAGAAATATAGAGGTGATAACACATATGTAAAATAGCTGGTTGGATATGATAAACAATTTGAGATTATGGGCAGTGAAGAAGAAAACAGATAAATGACTGGTTAGAAGATGTGGACATTTTGCTGGAGGCGTGAGGCTCGCTTCTGGAGGGGCTTTGACCTCACTTGAGTGCCAGACATCGCAGGGGAAAGCCGCGCTCCGTTGAGCTCCCGTCAGAAGGGAACCCCTAGTGATATATCTCGAAGAGAAGAGAAGTATGCAGATGTGCCAGCTGTAGAATCGAGCTGGGAACGTTGTGGTCTCAAGTCCTGGTCGACGAGCAGATATTAAATCGCCCAGAGGCATTATTGTGGGCCGTGGAAGCGCCCTGACCAAGCTCTGTCAGAGGGATAGCGCCCTCGACTAGACAATATGTGGTAAGCACGATTTAAGCCAGTTCATAGTGATTGCTTGTAGTTGGTCGTGTGCCCAGCGACAGTAGCGATGTTTATTTATAAGTTTGACATGTTTTAATAAGGCAGAAGGCCTGAAATAAGAGAGTGGAGAGGGAGGAACACGGAGCGACGTCCGTCCCCTCTGAGTGCTGGTGGGCAACTGAGGGAGCCCGGCTCCTGACGGTGAAGGACCCTCCCTGAGTGAGGAGGCCCGCCGGGCGAGGTGGAGTATGGACGCGCCCAAAACGGGGAAGTCCACTCTCACTGTATGTAGAGGACAGATAGAGGTTTGAGGCAAACATATTGTGTGATTATTTTTGTTTATGTGTTAAAGGGGAACATTTTATTGGAGTGTCGATGCGTTGCAGGTTTGTCTTTGGGGAAGAAGTTGCTGAGAACTTCGAAGCCAGCACAGATGAAATAGTTGATGAGACTCCAAGGTAGTGGAGCAGAGGACCTCGAGCTGTGAGGAGAAGCAGTGAAGAGGAGTGTCACGTGCTTCTGTAGAGGTGGTGAAGCACCATAGTTGCTCGAGGAAACTTCATGGTGTAGCAGCCAGGAGAGCAGTGGAGGACCCTAGCAGAAGGGTGAAGCACCGTAGTTGCTCAAGGAAACTTCATGATAGCAGCCTGGAGGAGCTGCAGAGGATCCTGGTAGTGAAGCCCGGAAGAACCTAAAGATATCAGGGTAGTGAACTTCTAGAGGTGGAAGGGAAGTTCTGGTGGATTACTTGTAGGGAGTTGATAGTGTTTGGTTGTCATTAGCGTGCAAGACGCAGTGAGAGGTGAGTGATTGTTGTCATTCTTATGTCAAGGAGTGTTTTATACTGAAGTTTAGAGTTGCAGGCGTAGGCTGGATAACCTACAGATGTATGTGTTCTAGGACTGATAGGGTGATCGATTGATCATTGTTGTATATCAAGGAACGTTTATAATGATATATGTTATTGCATTCAAATGCTGATTTTCTTTGTACACATTTATAGATACATATATATATATATTCTCTTGCTGATGGTACAACAGTGTATGTAGACTTGATCAACTTGAGGAGGTTGATAGTATCAGGTGGTGAACCAGGAGATAGGATACCACTTGATAAACTGATGATAGAGTTCTGATGGTGTTGGAGTGCAACCTGATTGTAATATTATAGAGTATAGGATTCATTATTATTATATGTGTGTATGTGCTTTGTCCAGTAAATGTATCCCAATTTGCTGGTGTTTGCCCTTGTCCTAGTGAGGCTTCCCAGGAGGTAGTAAAGAAGGAGAGAGAGAAAGAACCAAGAACCACTGCTGTGGACAGGGTAGAAGGTAATACTAATAAGTCAAAGGGGGATTGAGGAGATCATATCACCTAAGGAGAGAGTGGGGAGTCACAGCGGCTCGAGTGGGTGTGTGCACGTGACAACGAGGCTAAGTGTTGGAGCCGCATCCCCTAAACGTGTGACGTTGAGCCCCTCTCCAAGGGCCAGAAGCGCCTAGTGTGATCTCCTAGCGAGGTATAAGCACTCTACCGAGTTGTGGGTTGGGTTGTCTGCAAAGGAGGAACAACGACGACAACACCACCAACCCACAAACTATAATAAATTGGGGGCCTGTGTCCGGGAAAGTGAACTGACACACCCACACCCTGTCCAAGAGTGGATTTGTACACCCTTGCTGAAATAGATAAACTGTGTGACTGCAGGTGTATATTCTCTCTCTTGGGAAGACTCACAGGACAAAGATGGATAAGGTGCAAGCGTTTGTGGAGTCAGGCAAGCCTGAGGACTTGGAAGGTTGCACGAGGCATCAATTGAAACAAATAGCAGAAAATTGTGGCATCAGGTTGAGAGCATCTAAAGTAGCTGGGATGAAGGATGAGATCCTGAGGCAGTTTAGAGCCAAAAATGAAGCGGCAGAGCAAGGGGCCCAAAAAGGAGCTGAAAGTGGAAAGGAGGATGATGGGCAGGATGAAGTGAGATCCCAGAGATCAAGTAGGAGCAGCAAGAGTAGCCGCAGTAGCAGGAGTAGCCGGAATAGGAGCTTGGAGAGATTCCAGTTAGAGCTCCAGATGCAGCAACAACGAGAGGACAAGGAGAGACAGTTCCAGCTGGAAAAGATGAAGTTAGAACTCCAGATGAAAAAGGAAATAGAAAAAGAGAAAACCAGGCTGGAAGTAGAAAAAGAGAAAACCAGACTGGAAGTAGAAAAAGAGAAAACCAGAGTAAGGGAACTGGAGTTGGAACAGGAGAAAGAAAAAGAGAAAACAAAACAAATGCAGATAGAAGCGAATAGAACCTTGGCTGAGCAAAGGATTGAACTTGGGTTGCCAGAGAGCACAACCCAGGTATCACACCCACCAGATGTTAGGGTTAGGGAGAAGAACATTCCTCTGTTTGTTCCCGAAGAGGCAGAGAGCTTCTTCGAGCACTTTGAAAAAGTAGCCAGCATCAAGGAGTGGCCACAGGAGGAATGGGCCCAGCTGGTCCAGTTAAGATTGACCGGTGCAGCCAGGGAGGCATACACCCAATTGTCACTGGAAGAGTGCCAGGATTATGCCACGGTAAAGAGCAGCATATTGCGCTCGTTTCAGTTAACCCCAGAAGCTTATAGAAAGCGCTTCAGAGAGATGATGAAGGTTGGAGCGTATACGTTTGCTGAGACAGCAAGAGATCTAGAAAGACGATTCCAGAAGTGGATTGAGGCTGCTGGAGTTGGATCTTACGCTGACCTGAAGCAACTGATGGTCATGGAGAAGTTCTTGGAGATGATGCATCCCGAAACAAAGTTCAAGATCCAAGAAGCAGGGATAAAGGAGGTGAAAGATGCCGCAGATAGGGCGGATATGATTACTGAAGCATACAAGAGCTTAAGGGAGAACAGAGTGAGAAGCGAGGCGAGACGCAGCAATAGCAGACTCAGTGGAGTCTGGGGAGGAAGAAGTTTTGGGGGGCAGACAAGCAGACCAGCTAGCTTTAAGCCCCAGGAAGGAAAGTTGCCGAGTCCGCCTGCTGGAGGTAAGCAGGAAAATAAAAATGTGCAGAGGAGACAAGAGTCCAATGAAGCTCCACAGAGTATGAGTAGTACATCTGGCCCGAGGAACTCCAATACGAGTGGGCAGAGTCAGAGCCACTCGGGGGCGTATAGGAGAGATTTCTCCCAAATGAGATGCTACAAGTGCAACAGATCAGGTCACATGATGCGAGATTGTCGGCAGGGCAAGAGAGTCGTGACCCTGACGACATGTGATCCCCGGAAGAAGTACGTTGATGTACAACAAGACAAACCACAGAAGGTAGATTTGATGAACGAGCGGTATAGGCCTTTCATTAGTAAAGGTTGGGTCGGCATAGAAGGTCAACCCGAGGTGGAGGTTAGTATCCTCAGGGATACTGGAGCCAATCAGAGCTTGATTCTGAGAGGCCTAATAAGAAATGATCGACTGTTAGCTGGCAGTAGGAGGATAAAGGTTCATGGGTTGTTGTCTAAGAGTGACATGCCCGTGTGTGCTGTCCAGTTGAAGTCAGATTATTTGTCGGCGGAGGTGATGTTGGGAGTGTGCCCCAACATACCTGTTCCAGGAGTCCAAGTGATCCTGGGGAACGACTTGTGTGGGTCCAAGGTGTTGCCAGAGCTGATAGTGAAAGCTGTGCCGGAGGTGAACCAGAAGGACCGCGGTACAAGTGGAACGCCGGACAAGATAGATCTAGCCAGCATCCTTGAAGATGAGGCAGAGGACAGTCAGGTCATCGTATACCCGGCCTGTGTAGTGACAGAGTCGGACGTAGCCGCCGAAGGAGACATTGGAGATGATATAGCAGTGTCGACTCCACCAGGGGAGGAGGTCAACATGGACATGTCTAGGCTGTTCGATGAAGATCCAGCTTAGAAGAATGAGGATTCGGGGAGACAGGAAGTGAAGATGACCCTACCTGAAAAGTTCCGCGTGAACCGAGCGGACCTGATTAGGGCTCAGAAAGAGGAGTTTATGGATCTAATCAGGGAGGCAAAAGGGGGAAACTCATGTCCGGAGTCCCCCGTGTACTACTACTTGGACGATGATGTACTAATGAGGAAGTGGCGACCGGACAAAGCCGGCGCAGATAAGGTATGGTTGGAGAAGCACCAAGTGTTAGTGCCGGAGGAGTTTAGGGCGGCTGTGTTAGAACTAGCCCACTCCGTAGATATGGCAGGGCACTTAGGGGTGAAGACCTTAAATAAGGTGCAGGAGCACTTCTACTGGCCGAACGTGTGGAAGGAGGTAAAGAAATATTGTAGGACATGTTTGGCGTGCCAACGTGCAGGTAAGCCAGCTCCGGCTATACCAAAGGCCCCCTTAAAGCCCATACCGGCATTTGGCGAGCCTTTTGAGAGAGTCTTGATAGACTGTGTAGGTCCGTTGCCAAGGACCAGAAAAGGCCACGAGTACTTACTGACCATAATGTGCACGGCCACCCGTTTCCCCGAAGCGATCCCCCTGAGAAGAGTGACGTCGAGAGCCGTTCTGGATAGACTACAGAACTACATTGCGTGGGTAGGAATGCCCAAGGTTATCCAGACGGACCAGGGGAGTGTCTTCCAGTCGAAGTTGTTTAGGGAAACTGTGAAAGGATGGAGGGTAGAGCAAGTGCACTCGTCACCGTATCACCCTCAGTCGCAGGGAGCGTTGGAGCGTTTCCATGGAACGCTGAAGAGCTTGAAGAGGATATACTGCGCAGAGGAAGGGAGTAGTTGGGACGAGGCATTACCATCCGTGCTGTTCGCCATCAGGGATGCGGTAGTAGAATCACTCGGATTCACCCCATTTCAACTGGTGTACGGACACTCCGTGAGGAGCCCAGTGGGCGCGCTGAAGGAGCAGCTCACCGTGGATAGGCCTAAGGTGGACGTGGGACAATATGTGAAAACTTTTAGAGAGCGACTCTCTAGGGCCAGAGATTTGGCCAAGGAAAATTTGAGGACATCCCAGGCAGAGATGGTAAGGTACCACGACAGGAAGGCGAAGGGCAGGAAATTTCAAGAAGGAGATCAGGTGTTAGTCCTACTGCCGGTGAAAGGAAGTATATACGAGTCGAGATTTTGTGGACCATATACCATCCAGAAGGCATTAGGGGATGTGAATTATGTAATCCATATGCCAGATCGTCCGAGGAAGTCACAGGTTTGCCACGTGAACATGATAAAGAGGTACTATGACAGAGATAAGCCTCTAGGCGATGAAGAACAGATGGAAACCCCATTGCAGGCGACTGTGCTTTGTGTAGGAGACGGCAAAGGGATAGAAGAGGAGAACTGTAAGTTAGAGAGGGCCGATGGCACGAAGATATCAAATACGGAAAGCCTGGCCAAGATAGGTGAGCGTCTGGGTCATTTGGAGGATGACCAACGCCAGGAGCTAGTGGAGATCCTACGGAGGAATAAGTCGTTATTCACGGACGTGCCTAGAAGACACCGCGGAACGGTGCACGAAGTGAATGTAGGGAGTGCTGAGCCCATCAAGCAGCACCTTTACAGAGTTAACCCGGAGAAAGCGGCGGCAATGAGAGCAGAAGTGAAGTATCTGCTAGATAACGACTTGGCAGAGGTTAGCGACAGTGAATGGAGTTCGCCGTGCCTCCTCGTGAAGAAGAGTGACGGCACATACCGGTTCTGCACCGACTATAGGAAAGTGAATGCAGTCACAGGTAGCGAAAATTACTACAACGTATTTATTGACAAATTCATGACGAAGGAGGAACAGATTGCCCACAGAGCAAGCAAACAACAGTACGACTCTTCCCATTTGAGCGCAGCTACACACCCCAGTGCTAAACCACCCCATGCTAACCAGCTCACACGTGCTTCTCAGGTCACCCCTTCCCCAAATCAGCCGCCCCTGCTTATCTCCCCAGCACATCCCTTGACCCCTCTGACCCCACTGGAGTCAAATTCATCCCACATTCCAAGGACCCCCTCATCACCTCAGCCCCCAAAACCCGTCCAGCCCTCATCCCCTCAACCCCCAAAACCCACCCAGCTCTCATCCCCTCAACCCCCAAAACCCATCCAGACCTCATCCCCTCAACCCCAAGAACCCACCCAGACCTCATCCCCTCAACACCCAAAGCCTACCCAGCCCTCACCCCTCCTCATCCCCTCTCCTTCCATGTGACCCCCCACCCTTGCGAGGGAGGTGGGAGGTCCCCCCCACCCCCTCTATCCTTCCCCCTCCCAACCTCTCAACCTCTATCTGTCTCCCAACCTTACGCTATCTCCCAACCCCTCTATGCCCTCCCTAATCTTCAGACCCAGTATGCCCTTCCTACTCCAGACCTACCTACCCAGGCCCTACCTCAGACCCTCCTACCTACCTTCCTAGAAGCCCAGCCCCCAGTAGCCCCCCAAGCACTCTTTCTGAACACCCCCCTCCTGAACTCTTTCACCCCCCATACACCCCCCGGACCCCCCCAGACACCCCCCGGATCCCCCCGGACATCCCCCGGACCCTCCCCGCCCCCAGTCATCCCCCAGACACCCCCCAGATCCCCCAGATCCCCTCTGCCCCCAGTCACCCCCCAGACATCCCCCAGATCCCCCCAGACCCCCAGAGAAAGGGAGAACTCTGGTACAAGAGTTTCCATGAAGAATCTCAAGGTTTGGTACACCAATGCTGATGGGGTATCTAATAAAGCAGAAGAGATAAAAGAAAGAGTGAGTGAAGCAGATCCTGACATAGTTGCAATTGTGGAAACTAAAATTAATGACATGATCTCAGATGCAATCTTTCCTGAAGGGTACCAGGTGATACGAAAAGAGAGGACACAGAGACAGGGAGGGGGAGTAGCACTCCTAATAAAGCGGAAATGGAAGTTTGAAGACCTGGAAAATCGAGTTACCAATGAGTGCACAAGCTTCATACATGGAACTCTGACAGTAGATGGGAGGAAGATTGTGATCCTGGTAATCTACAATCCCCCACCAAACAGTAGAAAACCCAGGCAGGAGTATGAT
The DNA here is from genome assembly GCF_040958095.1 of Procambarus clarkii. Taxonomy (NCBI): domain Eukaryota; kingdom Metazoa; phylum Arthropoda; class Malacostraca; order Decapoda; family Cambaridae; genus Procambarus; species Procambarus clarkii. Next base: position 43,274,113 of record NC_091161.1, read on the forward strand.
GACAACAACAAAGCATGTATAGATGAACTGCAGAAGGCAGCAACACTAGCCCACAGAATGAGAGCGAAGCTGCTGATCATGGGGGACCTAAATCATGGAGAGATAAATTGGGAATCAAGGAATCCCCATGGAGGGGACGAAACGTGGGGAGCAAAATTAGTAGATGTTATAGACAGGAATTTCCTGACACAACATGTGAAGGAAGACACAAGGGAAAGAGGAGGAGATGCACCGAGCCTATTAGACCTGATTTTCACCCAGAACGTAGAAGATATCGAGAATTTAGAGCATGAAATACCTCTAGGGGCCAGTGACCATTGTGTCCTAGTCTTTGACTACATGATGGAATTCAAACTTATGACCATGGGACAAGAGATCTGGGAAAGGAGAGCTGACTACAGGAAAGGGGACTATATGAGGATAAGGGACTATCTGGGTGAAGTGCAGTGGGAGGAAGAAATTAGAGGAAAAACAGTCCAAGATATGATGGACCTAGTCATACAGAAATGCCAGGAGGCCGAAGAGAGATTTATACCAACGGTAAAGGGAAAAAATAAGAAGGAATATAATAACCCATGGTTTAATAGACAGTGTCAGGAAGCAAAAATGGCCAGCAGACGGGAGTGGAGGAAGTACAGAAGACAAAGAACAGAGGACAACAGAAGCAGATACAACAGAGCTAGGAACGATTACATTAACATAAGACGAACATCGGAAAGGGACTATGAGAACGATATTGCAATCAAAGCGAAAAAACAACCTAAGTTACTACACAGTCATATAAGAAGAAAAATGTCGGTGAACGACCAAGTGACAAGACTAAGGAAGACAGAGGGGGCATATACTGAAAGTGACAAGGAAATCTGTGAGGCACTGAATGCCAGTTTCCATGGAGTGTTCACTACCGAGCCTGAGCAGCTCCCATTGTTGGAAGGGGTTACCCTTGATGAAAGAATATCAGATATAGAGGTGACAGCAGAGGAGGTAATGAAACAGTTGACAACTCTAGATGCAACTAAAGCAGTTGGACCAGACAAAGTATCACCGTGGATACTAAAAGAAGCAGCACAGGCCCTCAGCGTGCCTCTGGCAATGATCTTTAATGAGTCACTTATGTCAGGAGAATTGCCCAGTTGCTGGAAGAAGGCAAATGTCGTGCCGATCTTCAAGAAAGGAGATAGGGAGGAGGCACTTAACTACAGACCTGTATCACTGACAAGCATCCCCTGTAAAATACTGGAAAGAATAATTAGGCTGCGACTGGTTGCACACCTGGAGAACATTAGGTTTGTGAACAAACATCAACATGGGTTCTGGACAGGGAAATCGTGCCTAACAAACCTTCTGGAATTCTATGATAAAATAACGAGGATAAGACAGGACAGAGATGGTTGGGCAGACTGCATATTTCTGGACTGCCAAAAAGCCTTTGATAAGGTACCGCACATGAGACTGCTGTTCAAGCTCGAGAGGCAGGCGGGGGTGGGGGGAAAGGTCCTAGAATGGATAAGGAACTACCTAACAGGAAGGAGCCAAAGAGTTACGGTAAGGGGCGAGAAGTCGGACTGGCGAACAGTAACAAGTGGAGTACCACAAGGATCGGTGCTGGGACCAATTCTATTTCTTGTATATGTTAATGACATGTTTACAGGCGTAGAGTCCTACATGTCGATGTTTGCGGATGATGCAAAGTTGATGAGAAGAGTTGTGACAGATGAGGATTGCAGGATCCTCCAAGAGGACCTGAACAGATTGCAGAGATGGTCAGAGAAATGGCTACTAGAATTCAACACGAGCAAATGTAAAGTTATGGAAATGGGACTAGGAGATAGGAGACCAAAGGGACAGTACACAATGAAGGGGAACAGCCTACCTGTAACGACGCGTGAAAGAGACCTGGGGGTGGACGTAACACCTAATCTATCTCCTGAGGCACATATTAATAGGATAACGACAGCAGCGTACTCTACACTGGCAAAAGTTAGAACATCATTCAGAAACCTAAGTAAGGAGGCATTTAGGGCGCTTTACACTGCCTACGTAAGGCCAGTCTTAGAGTATGCCGCCTCATCATGGAGTCCCCATCTGAAGAAGCATATAATGAAACTGGAAAAGGTTCAGAGGTTTGCAACGAGACTCGTCCCAGAGCTACGAGGGATGGGGTATGAAGAGCGCCTGAGGGAACTGTGCCTTACGACACTAGAAAGAAGAAGGGAGAGGGGGGACATGATAGGAATGTATAAGATACTCAGAGGAATTGACAGAGTGGACATAGACGAAATGTTCACACGGAATAGTAATAGAACGAGAGGACATGGATGGAAGCTTGAAACTCAGATGAGTCACAGAGATGTTAGGAAGTTTTCTTTTAGCGTGAGAGTAGTGGGGAAATGGAATGCACTTCAGGAACAGGTTGTGGAAGCAAATACTATTCATAATTTTAAAACCAGGTATGATAGGGAAATAGGACAGGAGTCATTGCTGTAAACAACCGATGCTCGAAAGGCGGGATCCAAGAGTCAATGCTCGATCCTGCAGACACAACTAGGTGAGTACAACTAGGTGAGTACAGTCGCTGACTCGTTTCCGATACCGCGCATTGACGATTGCATAGATCGGATTGGGAGTGCACGGTATGTCTCGAAGATAGACCTGTTGAAGGGATACTACCAGATTCCCCTGTCCGAGGAGGCCAAGAGGATCTCAGCGTTCGTGACACCCGACGGCTTGTACCAATATAAAGTGGTGCCGTTCGGAATGAAGAATAGTGGTAGTTGTTTTCAACGAGTAATGAATCAGGTATTACAAGGCGCGACTGGATGTGCAGTGTACATCGATGTTATTGTGGTGTTCGCTGATTCCTGGAAGGATCACGTGGATCGACTTTTAGATTTGTTCGATCGGTTGGAGAAGGCCAACATGACGATCAACTTAGCAAAAAGCGAGTTCGGGAGAGCCCGCCTGGAGTACCTTGGATATATAGTAGGGCAAGGCGAGGTTGCTCCGGTAAGAACAAAGGTGGAGGCCATTGACAACTTCCCGGTGCCCAGGAGTAAGAAAGAATTGTTGAGATACCTCGGTATGATTGGGTATTACCGAAAGTTCTGTGAAAATTTCTCCACCATAGCCGCTCCTATGACGAGTTTGCTATCAAAGAGCAAGAAGTGGGAGTGGAATGGAACAGCACAAGAAGCGTTTGAAAAGACCAAAAGACTGTTGACTGAGGCACCTGTACTAGTGTCGCCAGATTTTGAAGCGCCGTTTACGTTATTTGTAGATGCCAGTGATATAGGGGCTGGAGCTGTACTGACACAGCAGAATGATGGAATTTACCGCCCCGTGTCCTTCTTCTTGAAGAAGTTCGTTAAGCACCAGAGGTCGTACAGTACAGTCGAGAAAGAGACTTTGGCCCTGGTGATGGCATTGAAACATTTTGAAGTGTATGTGAGTGGGGGAGGACACCCAGTGACGGTGTATACAGACCATAATCCCCTAGTTTTCCTGAAGAAAATGAAGCATGCAAACCAGAGATTAACCAGATGGTTTTTATCGCTCCAAGAGTATGACCTGGTGATAACGCACATAAGAGGGCGAGACAATGTAGTGGCTGATGCGTTATCTCGAGCCTAGCCACTAGAATAATTCTCAAAAACAAGGGGGAGGGAGTGTTATGATCCCAGGTAGCCGAAAAACGAGTCTCCCCTTTAAGAATTATTCCATCAAGCCTGACCTAACCAGAAGGTCTAAGAAATATAGAGGTGATAACACATATGTAAAATAGCTGGTTGGATATGATAAACAATATGAGATTATGGGCAGTGAAGAAGAAAACAGATAAATGACTGGTTAGAAGATGTGGACATTTTGCTGGAGGCGTGAGGCTCGCTTCTGGAGGGGCTTTGACCTCACTTGAGTGCCAGACATCGCAGGGGAAAGCCGCGCTCCGTTGAGCTCCCGTCAGAAGGGAACCCCTAGTGATATATCTCGAAGAGAAGAGAAGTATGCAGATGTGCCAGCTGTAGAATCGAGCTGGGAACGTTGTGGTCTCAAGTCCTGGTCGACGAGCAGATATTAAATCGCCCAGAGGCATTATTGTGGGCCGTGGAAGCACCCTGGCCAAGCTCTGTCAGAGGGATAGCGCCCTCGACTAGACAATCTGTGGTAAGTACGATTTAAGCCAGTTCATAGTGATTGTTTGTAGTTGGTCGTGTGCCCAGCGACAGTAGCGATGTTTATTTATAAGTTAGACATGTTTTAATAAGGCAGAAGGCCTGAAATAAGAGAGTGGAGAGGGAGGAACACGGAGCGACGTCCGTCCCCTCTGAGCACTGGTGGGCAACTGAGGGAGCCCGGCTCCTGACGGTGAAGGACCCTCCCTGAGTGAGGAGGCCCGCCGGGCGAGGTGGAGTATGGACCCGCCCAAAACGGGGGAGTCCACTCTCACTGTATGTAGAGGACAGATAGATGTTTGAGGCAAACATATTGTGTGATTATTTTTGTTTATGTGTTAAAGGGGAACATTTTATTGGAGTGTCGATGGGTTGCAGGTTTGTCTTTGGGGAAGAAGTTGCTGAGAACTTCGAAGCCAGCACAGATGAAGTAGTTGATGAGACTCCAAGGTAGTGGAGCAGAGGACCTTGAGCTGTGAGGAGAAGCAGTGAAGAGGAGTGTCACGTGCTTCTGTAGAGGTGGTGAAGCACCATAGTTGCTCGAGGAAACTTCATGGTGTAGCAGCCAGGAGAGCTGTGGAGGACCCTAGCAGAAGGGTGAAGCACCGTAGTTGCTCAAGGAAACTTCATGATAGCAGCCTGGAGGAGCTGCAGAGGATCCTGGTAGTGAAGCCCGGAAGAACCTAAAGATATCAGGGTAGTGAACTTCCAGAGGTGGAAGGGAAGTTCTGGTGGATTACTTGTAGACGAGGAGTGTTTTATACTGAAGTTTAGAGTTGCAGGCGTAGGCTGGATAACCTACAGATGTATGTGTTCTAGGACTGATAGGGTGATCGATTGATCATTGTTGTGTATCAAGGAACGTTTATAATGATATATGTTATTGCATTCAAATGCTGATTTTCTTTGTACACATTTATAGATACATATATATATTCTCTTGCTGATGGTACAACAGTGTATGTAGACTTGATCAACTTGAGAAGGTTGATAGTATCAGGTGGTGAACCAGGAGATAGGATACCACTTGATAAGCTGATGATAGAGTTCTGATGGTGTTGGAGTGCAACCTGATTGTAATATTATAGAGTATAGGATTCTTTATTATTATATGTGTGTATGTGCTTTGTCCAGTAAATGTATCCCAATTTGCTGGTGTTTGCCCTTGTCCTAGTGAGGCTTCCCAGGAAGTAGTAAAGAAGGAGAGAGAGATAAAGAACCAAGAACCACTGCTGTGGACAGGGTAGAAGGTAATACTAATAAGTCAAAGGGGGATTGAGGAGATCATATCACCTAAGGAGAGAGTGGGGAGTCACAGCGGCTCGAGTGGGTGTGTGCACGTGACAACGAGGCTAAGTGTTGGAGCCGCATCCCCTAAACGTGTGACGTTGAGCCCCTCTCCAAGGGCCAGAAGCGCCTAGTGTGATCTCCTAGCGAGGTATAAGCACTCTACCGAGTTGTAGGTTGGGTTGTCTGCAAAGGAGGAACAACGACGACAACACCACCAACCCACAAACTATAATATATATATATATATATATATATATATATATATATATATATATATATATATATATATATATATATATACATCTTCAGAAGGTTTGACCTTCTGAAGATGTATTTAATATATGAAAGTACTTAAGGAAATTCCTGTTTCATTTTTCCTCCGTGGTCTGACATTGTCATATATATATATATATATATATATATATATATATATATATATATATATATATATATATATATATATTTATATATATATATATATATATGTATATATATATATATATATATATATATATATATATATATATATATATATATATATATATATGTATATATATATATATATATATATATATATATATATATATATATATATATATATATATATATATATTTATATATATATGGCTTGCTGACTCCTTATGTCCCTTGCGCCTTCAGCCTGAAGTCTCCAAAGGAATTTGTTGACTTGCTGCGGGGAACACGGGCCACAGGGATAAGAGCCTTGTTGGACGTAGAATCTCTGTTAACCAACGTACCTGCGGATGAAACAATCGGGATGATAGCCGACAGAGTGTACCGTAATCCGGCCTGTACTCCTCTTGACATACCAGAAAACAGTCTAAGGAAACTACTCCAAGCTTGTACTAAAGAGGCACCCTTCTTGAGCCCGAATGGACACATGTATAAGCAAGTAGATGGGGTCGCCATGGGTTCTCCCCTAGGTGTCCTGTTTGCAAACTTCTACATGGGTACTGTTGGGGTTCACCACCATAAGAGGGGCAAGTAACAGTATACTCAAGGTCACTCACCGTAGCCCTGCGGGTCTTCACTCTATCCTCGCGGCGCCACTGTACGCCAGGAGAGTATCCCAGTCAATCCCAACCGGCCTCTGATCGAGAAAGAGTGGGAACACAACTTGTTCTCTTAACTATTGTGTGCCCGCCCCGACACAGGGCTCTACTACTAACCACAAGGTCGCCAACTGGTGTTTTCTGTGTCCAGTAACACGGCAGTGGTTTTGTTGAATTGTGGTAACAGTGGCAAGAGCACACTCAATAGATCTGATATCAGGCAGGTATTTATTTCTATCACTCTATTTCCTTTCAGGTATTATATAGCCACAAGAAATATGGAGGGGATGATATAAACACGAAGGTATTTTGTATTTTACTTAAAACTCATTCAAAGACATCACAAGATTATATCAATAAGCAAACAGCTGTTTCAGGCGGAAGTCTCTCGTTCCCACATATAATCATGAACTCGCCAAGCTGGCAATGCTCCCCATCACGTCAATGTCAAAATCAGCTGGGCGACTCCCACCACGCGAATGTTCGTTTATTTGTTTGGCTGGCGTGAGGCGCCTGTTTCTTTAAATTCGCATGAGTCACTATATTTGTCATCAACACAATACTTCTATAATGGCAAATAGAAAGCACTGAATCGCCACACTGATCTCAAGTTCAATAACTCATTCCTACGGCACTTAACGTGATATTTCACTGTACTAGAGTAATGCACTGTACTTAATAATAATTACAATGAATGCACTTAACCACGGTACTGTTCTTAGATTCAGTAATTCCTCTCGTAGGCGATAACACAATTAATCACTGCACACATGAATGACTATTCAATACACATGCATAGACTTATATATATATATGGATGAATCATAGACATCAATAATGGTAATAACATAGTTACTGGGCACATAGCCTAACTCCAAATACTGGCACGTTTATATATATATTCTCTCACTAAATGATCATATTAAAGTCTCATGAAAGACATTATCAACACAGTTAATTCATCAATTACTCCGGGTGCCTGCACACACCAATAATATTAGTAAATTCCGTGAGTACTCTATATAGTCCCACTCTGCACACTGGTGCCTTACTGTGACATAGGTGAGCTTTGCTCACGACATACAAAATACTCTGGCTAAATAATATAGCTGACTAAAGGGGAATTGGGAGGGAAACTAGAATCACCTACTTCCACCTATCCTCCGGTGAGAGTTGAGTTGTAGCTCCTGGTCCAGGCTCCTGCCTCGTGTAGGGAACGCCCCCACACACACCCTGCCGTGTCCTCCAGGAACTCAATCAACGTCCCACCATAAATGCGTCATCTCCGTGCCTTTCCACTGCAGGTCCGTGCTCCTCCACGACTTCTTGTAAGATTGGAGTCGGTCTCCTAGCCGTCAACTTCTCCTCCCAGCTACGGCTGCCTGCCTACGTCTCGGCTGCAGACGTTTGGATTCCCGATTAGTGTCTTCTTCACTGCTTCCCAGTGGATTGGCCCAGCCGCTATGTCGTCACTGTAAAGCTATCAGACGTCCCAGACGATACTGCCTAGACTTCACCTGCACAGCACCCGATCCTGGAGCACTTGATGCTCAATATTCCGTCAATTCCCTCTTCGGTCCACACATTGAATGAAGGAAGACCTCTGGCGTACTTGCAGACTACGGGTGACGCGTAAGATCCACGGGAGTGGCGTGTTACTGTCAGATTGACAGGATCAATCTTCACACGTCCGACCACCTTGACGTGTCGTGTCAGACTGATTCCCTCCGGAGGATTGGCCCAGCCACTACGTCATCACTGTGAAGCTATCAGCCGTCGCATACGTCGCTGCCTAGACTCCACTCTTGCACAACACCTGTCCCTGGAGCACTTGTTGCTCAATATTCCGTCAACTCCTTCTTCGGTTCAACACATGAACGAAGGAAGACCCCACAGGTGATGGCAGACCAAGGGTGATGCGTAAATCCTCCGGAGACGGAGTAAACTGTCCAACTGACAGGACCCCCCCAGCGCACGTCCGACCTCCTTGACGTGCTGTCTTAGACTGATGGCGCCGCCGTGGCGCTCTGACCGGACCCCCTTCCTTCGTGACGTCATATTCGCCATGGGAGGTTTTCATTGGCTCCCTGTGCCACGTCGCTGTCGGTGACCAATCTGGTGTCCCTGACGTCACACAGTTTTGGCGGCAAAACAGAAGAGCCAGCGCCATATTGGCTTCCTAAAGGGCCTATACCACAGCCCAAAATACTCTTCTTTTACAAATTTCTCGGCAACTCGAGAACACTACACTCTCTCACATATATCAAACTAATGCCTGCGACGTAGAGAACGCTCGGGTAAAGTGGACATGACTCATACAGCAGGCGTGGGAGAAATATAAGGGGGGGAACACCGTCACATAACCATCGAGCAAAAAGTCCTAGTCGACATGAACTTGAGACCGGCCATATACTGCAGGTATGT